>NW_011889045.1:177450-179359 GCF_000151845.1 Pteropus vampyrus
TTTTTTTTTTTCTGTTTCTATCACTATCCTAGGAGAAATAGAAGAGCTGGTCCCAGGGGGAAATTAATGGGTTTTTGCTATTTCCAGGCTTATTTTATTGCTGATATCTCTTCTGTAAGTTCTAGCTCACAGATTTTGGCATGCACGTCTCATATTAATTAGTTTTCCAATTAGTCTACAAAGTCCTTGAAAGCAACGACCATGTCTGTTTCTTGGGATCTCTGACTGTGAATCATACAGTGCCTGGCAGCTACAGGCATTCACGCACACAACCACACGCACGCGCACACACACGCACACCCACACAACCTGACTGGGAGGTCTGTAAGTGGGTCTCACGAAATAACTTGTCTTCTGTTTGAATCAAGTCTGTAGAGATCCTGGGTTAAGCAGGCTCATGTTATATACAAAATACTTGACGTATCATATGTTTTCAGTTTAAATTAAATGCCAGTGAACTGAATTGAGAGGTCAGCGGTATGATAGGGAGTGATTCAGAAAGCCGAGTTCTCCATCCAATTTGAAAGTGTCAGGGTGAGGTCACACCCTCTGCAGTCACCCAGCGAACCGTGAGGTAGTCTCAGAGGCAGACGCAGGCTGTGCAGTCCAGGCACCAAAGCCAGACACAGAGATTCATTACGGAAGGAAAGAAGGCTGTGATTTCCATAACCACAGAAATAGTGGCCGTTCGCATTTTCCTGGTTTTTAGAACGTCCGTTTCCCGTTCCAACTTCTAACTTGAACCTTCGTGTCAACTCCAGATATTTGCCCACTGAGGTTTAATTCTTTCTGTGCTTCTCTCCTGGTTCCCGTCCCCTTTGTCCCTTTACTCAGTGGTGAGTGGGGGGCCCTTCGCCTTCCTCGTTTAGAACCTGAACGTGTAAGGGCAGCTCACAGACTCACTGTCCTCGAGCTGGGTTCTTATGCCACCTGCCACCGCTTGACGGTGTTAGCTCCTCATCCCAGCTCTTCGTTGGCTGACAGGAGGGGACAGGGAGCACTGCCGAGACAGACGCGTTGCTGACTCGCACGGAGATTTAACGACAGGAAACCGAAGTCGACGAAGCATGGGCGAGCTCGGCGAGCATCACCCGTGTGGTGTCTGTGTTTGCGGTGGGACGGCTTACAGTGCCATGGGGTCCTTCTGTGGGGTCACGCGCCTATCAGTTCTCTCTCCACTTCTAGCCTACAGTTGTCCTTTGTCAATAAAAGCTTCAACCCCAATGGGAGGCGAACGTGGGAAGCCGAGGGAAAGGTGAGCCCGAGGGACATTGCAGTGGGATGCAGTTAGTGTCACACGGGAGACAATTAGCTTTTCGGAAGAGTATCGTCTGCTTGGGCGCACGTACTTATAGGGGAGGAGGGCAAGTTATCATGAAAGCATTCTGTTTTCTCGACGAAGAATTTACCAGAAAATTCCTCTGTCACTCATTTTACCCAGGTGCAGGTATGATAGGTGTAGCCTGGACAGAGCGCTGCGGTTCCCCCAGATGCTGGAAGCGAACGCTCTGACTCGGCGTGACACCGAATGTGGCCGAAATTCTCCTTCCTGCGTCTGTCAGCGTGCACACACAGCCATGAGCCGATGGAATTTTTTTTTTTTTTTCTTAAAAAATCTTTGTAGTTAAATTCGCCTTGCATATAAAAGATAATTAACTGCCACACTGCTAAGGCCGTTTTTCAGATCATAAGAAAGTTTTAGCACGTACAGAGGGGACAGGTCAGAACGTTTGCTAAGGAAGATGTCATCCCCTGCACAGAGCACGGAATAATGTTTTCCTGTCCCAGCTGCTGCTCTCTGTGTGGACGTGCGGGGTAAGAGCTCGTCAGTGTTAGACACGGCGCTTGCTCTCACTCCAGGACCCGTGACGCAACGGGACTCAGCGTTCCCACGGCTCCAACAACCACG
>NW_011889045.1:180109-187047 GCF_000151845.1 Pteropus vampyrus
GGTGAATAAAGCAGATGTGACACACACACGATGGAATACGCGACAACGTGTATCTATCCACATATAATGATATATATGACTTATTGGGAATGTATGTTAACTACATTTGCACATAGGTAACGGTGTGTCGGTACACACACACTCAGGCGTGCCTCGTTTTATCGTGCTTCACAGATCTGTTTCCTTTATAAATCGAAGGTTTGCAGCAACTCTGTATCGAGCGAGTCTACTCGCGCCTGTTCCCTCTAGGATCTGCTCACGCCCGGCCTCTCTTTCGCATATTTGGGCAATAAAGTGTTGTTCTAAGGTATAATGTACATTGTCTTTTAGACACAGAGCTATCGCACACTGAATGGACTACAGTATAGTGTAAACGTAACTTTTGGGAATTTCCTGTGACATTAGTTTTATCCTGGGGGTCTGGAGGAAAACACAGTACATCTGAGATGTGACAGGAGGCACTACCACTGTTTTTATTCAGTAAAACGGTGGTATTTTTCACATGAAAATTCCCGGGGAACTTCAAAATTTTTTCAGAGTCTCCCTAAAAGCATCACTGAGATACCCGCATACTGCGTTGAATATATTTCTCTTGGGAATGATCGTCCAAACACATCAGGTGGCAAAGTAAACAAACAAACAAACAAAAACCAAACCAAAAAAAAAAAAACCAACATGATTTTTTGCTTCCAAATCTATTTTGCTTCCTTGTTCTGTAGCCACTCTGCCAATTCGCCAGTAACAGGACTTTTTCGTACCTTGGATTCGGGGCCAAGGACCGGGGCACAAATTTTCTCATGAGTCTGAGCAGCGTGGGAAACAAAAATAAGCAGAACACGCGAAGACTGTCCTCACTGTGCTTTGTGCAAAATGGTCATCGCGGGAAACACGACAATGACCCGCATGATGGAACCGGCTACATCCTAAGTTTCTGCGGTTGAAGTCGCCTTCCAGGCAGTCATGGAATCTACTGCTTCACCGCCGAGCCACCGTGACAAAGGGGAAGGGAGGTGATTTTTATCAGGGTGGATTCTGAGAATCAGTAACGAGAAAGACAACTTCAAGGAGCGTAGGTTGGACCCCTTGGGGAAGGGGCAGGCACGGAGGTGGGGGACAGGTGAGGAGCGGCCACAGTGCACCCTCGCGAATCAGAGGTGACATGAGGAAGCTGCCTCTAGGAGCCGTAGGAAGTGAAAAGCACGACAAAGCTCGGCGTGCGGGGTCACTGGAGACTGAGAGGAACGGCGAAAACGCATCAACCCCACGGCCACGGGGCTGGACTGCGCCCCAGGAAGAAGCTAAGCCTGGCATGAGGACTCGGAGGACTCCAGGATGTTCTGCCAGAACATTTTCTGCGTGAAGTCGAGGGCCCCTATGCTAGAGACTCATCTTCCGGCAAAGTGTGTCCTCCCTCTCAGGTCCTATATGAAAACGCACGCAGGACGAGGAAGAAGCGAGGGCCCGCGGAGAAATAATCCTCAGGAGCGTTCCCCGTGCCGGGTCGGGGCGTCCCTAGGAAGTTCCTGCTGGGCCCGAGGCGAGAGACCAGCAGGACGGGGACGCGCCCACGGGACCGTGGGGGCCACGGCGGGCCAGAGAGAAAGCGGGCCCGACTCAGGCCTTGACGCACTCCAGGCACCGTGTCCTCCGTCACCACTGCCAGCAGCTTCGCAGCCCTGGGGAGCTCTAAGGCTGTCCCGACACGTAGGAGGACACTCCCCATCCTAGCAGCCAGGATGGAAAGAGAGGCACAGCCACAAACGGCCTTTCTTGCATTTTCACTGTGGGTGGAAATGGCAGCCCATCGCACCCCGCTACCCCACTCATTATGACCCTTTAAAGAACACACTTAAATAATTGAATTAATGTCCTTTAAACCTTTCTCATCTCAAAATCCTTGAAGCAAGGAGTCAACTTTATATTCCATGTGCTCGGCCGTCCGTTGCACATAAGAGATGCTCAGGGTCCCGGATGCTACTTAGGACTGTGAGCCTGGGGACTCAGCCAGGTGAAGTTTGTGTTTCCTCATTTCTAGACATACCGTCACCTGTGCCCTTTATTTTGTCATGGCTGTGTACCCCAAAGCATTCCTAACTTCGGGATGTTTTTTTTTCTTTAAAAAATATAATAAGGATGGTGACAACTGCTTGTCTCATCATCAAGTGTAAAGTCACACCTCTGCCCTCTGTCCATGTTCATATGTGTCATGAGGACAGTCCCTTTGGGTCCCTGTGAGTCCTCACTGCTGGGTGAGCTCGAGGTGACTGTGTGCATCTTAAGATCGAAAACAGATGCAAAAGACAACGAGGTGTTTGAAGAAGCTGCGAGGACACGTCAGCCCCGTATCTGCACCTGGACATGGGAGACGGAAATCAGAAACTGCATCCCGACCTGATGCGGCTTAAAATTAGACCATGACCTGAGTCACTGCCGCAACATGTTGACGGCTGAGGTGTCTGTGGTGGGGCGACCCCGGCGGACATTCCTGATACATCGAACGGTGATTTCGACAATAGCCACCTGCAGTTGCTGCCAAAGAATCATATATGTTATTATTTATTCGCTGAAGCAGAAATGCAACAACTCACCCGAAGAAAGGATTTTTTAAATAAAGTGTTCGCCTATGAGAGCTTTTCTGGAAAGCTGTCGGTTTCGAATGCTGAGATTTAGGAAATTCAAAATAACGCGTTCTACGTTCACTGTATCATTCCCATCGAGTCGCTAACCCGTGAAGGAGGGTGAGTTCGATGCAGTTCTGAAACTAAGCACGCGTTTGCACGGGGGCTCCTGACGTGGTCGAATGTGCCCCCCAATGCTTCTGTGACATGCAGCGGTCACGAGAACCTGCGAAGCTGTGGGTTTTCTTTCACAGAAAGAGAGCAAGGACTTAGGAGGCGCAGCGTGGAGCAGGGCCGTCCACAGACCAAACCTTCGACACGCTCTTTGCGTGTGCACAGGGTGCGGCAGAAGTCGGTTCCATCGGAGGGTGTCACGGGCAGGTCCTCTGGGACCAAGCCGGACACCGGGCCCAAGGGCTTCGGCTCATACTGATCTTTATCACTTAATATTCGGGCACTGAGTTAATGCGCAGAGAGGTAAGAAGGAAGTGGTTGTTTAGGAAAACGTTAATATTTTCTACTCTTCACCTAAGATTGTTTTCAATACAAATAGTTTTGTTCAAGACAAGCTTTTGACCTTCCGTTGTGTTAATTTAACTTTTTATACAAATACGCTCCTTTTTACTTTTGTTTCATTTCTTATATACTTTTTTTATATGAATTTACAACTTCACATTTGAATAAAATACTTCTGCAAATAAAAAAAAGAAGCAACTACAAGAAAATTCACCATCTTTTATAGTTGGGCCTCCAGAAATACAATTAAAGATGCCGAAGCCAGAGTGTAGTGTTTTGTAATCGAAACATCGCTAAGGACACAGCGGAACCATGAGCAAAGCAGGACGAGAAACCATCCAGGGCCATCGTCAAGAAAACGCCGTAATGTCGACATCAGATGGCCCGCTGCTGGCTCCAGATCCTCAGTTAGCATTTGCAGATTCTAGCAAAACAGATATTTGCATGTCCACGTATGAGGCACATCTCAGATGGCCTTGAGCTGGGTCATCTCAGTGTCTCTGAAATCAGGACATGATAAACCCCCCAGGAACATGGCCTTCGGGCCCGGTGGGTGGACACGTTGAATTTCCCGTCCAGGCTGCAGGCGCCGAGCCTTCAGGCTCCTGCCTCTGCCTGTGCGTCTCTCAGGTGGTGATTGAAATTCTGCTCACCTCCACCAGACCCCTCACGAGCGCGGCAGGCTGCAGCTGCCTGGTCAGATGTGTGCTGTTTCTAGCAACATTCTCAAAATACGAATGATGACTCTGCCCGTTAATTTAGCATAGGATCTTTTTCAGGAATTTTTTTTTTGTCCTCTTTATGTGCTTTGGGTTTTGACTAGTCCAAATGAGAAGTTCAGAACTTTAGATAACCTACTTAGTAAACCTGAATTCTCAGGCGTATAACTGAATTTTAGCTGGGAGGCAAACGCAATGGAAATTTTAGAAACGGCAATACCACGCTTCTGCACGATGGGCTTACTTTTTAGAGTATTTTCACTTACATGTCTTCATGTGAGCCTTAAGACAACCCTATTCCATTTTAAAAATAAGGAACAGAGGCCCAGAGAGGCCAAAAGCAGTCAATACCACGTTCTCGCTTCCGAGGTCAGTTCTCACGACCGAATGAAGGACTGAGTTTTCAACACGAGACCAAAGCAAACGCATTTTCTTAAATTCAGTAAGGGGCATCATCAAAGTCAGGAGTGGAGTCAAATGTTGAATTATTTTGGCTGACTGGTGTATAATTACTTGGAATTTTTAGTTTGCCTGTATACCCACGGCCTAAATTCCCTCAGCTATGATTTAAGGCACTTCCTTAGGGGGGGAAAAAAAAACCAAAAAACCAAAAAACAAAAACAAAAAACTTCATTTAAATCATATTGACCCTTTAAAAAAATAGAAGCACTGGTTACATGAGTTACAAACACAATCGGCTTTAGAATTCCAGTTTTCATGATCGTTACTTTTTTCTACCTGCAAGCGCTTTTTGTGAGCATTCTACACATAGAAATCTACATGCAGAAATCTACACATAGAAATCTACATGCAGAAATCTACACACAGAAATCTACACGCAGAAATCTACACGCAGAAATCTACACACAGAAATCTGCACACAGAAATCTACACACGGAAATGAACACACGGAAATCTGCGCACAGAAATCTACACACAGAAATCTGCACACAGAAATCTGCACACGGAAATCTGCACGCAGAGGGCGGGAGTGAGGAGCACCATGACCACCGTCCATGCAACATCAGGCCTTTGCCTTTCCTTGGTCCTTTTGTCTGCTTTTCCCTGGGATAAATTGTCGTCTGTCCCTCTGTCCTTAGAAATATGGTTCTGACACATCGCCCCCAAGGCTGTCTTACATCAGTCGTATTTATGAAGTGATATTTATTCACTTAAGGTATCTCATATTTCACAGTAAAGGTAGCGACTGGCTGTAAGCCGTGTTAGCATGGATACCGCTGACAGGTCACGCTAACCTCTTCTGCAGAAGGACACACACAATGCCCGTTAAATTAAAAATGTGCATATGTGATGTACAAGCAAATTTCAGAAACCTACCTCATGGGGAAGAAAATGGATATTTACATGTACCCTTAGACATTTATTTCGTTATTGTGAAAAACAGCAGAGAGAAAAAAATCTCACCGAAATATAAAGTAGACCGAATGACCAAAATAGGGTTCAGCTAAAAGAAAAACGTCAACAAATAAAAAACAAAATAAAAATGATTTACGATGCCGATGGGTGTTATTTACCATATGATCAGTGCTTTTTTCTTTCTCTTAAGAGCGTTTTCCACTGAGATCACAGGTAAGTGTGATTTTGTGGCAGATTTTTGTTCATGTTAACTGAATTCTTACCACCTGCCATTTGTTGCCTTGAAGTTTATTAATATTGTTCTATGTAAACAGCTATATGACAGAAAAGGTTGCTGATTCGTTTTTTCTCTTGGTTCTACAGTGTAATTTTGGGATCGTTTTAAAAGTGGCCGTCAACCGTACATACGAGGCTCTGTGCCTTTTAGTGATATGTGATGAATCGAACACTTGTTTTTCTAAGCATTAGGCAGCACCCGGTCACTGCCCCCGTGAAAACCCAACCGTCAAGCGCAGACACGTCGCCGCGGAATGGCGGTGACGGCGGGCAGCGGAGTGAAGGCTCTTCGGCCACAGGCGTGCGTCTGCTGAGGTGGCTCTCCCACCTCGGCATGCCGGCCAGCCCTTCATCGGGACAGGCGGCACACCTCATGTGACTCTCCCGACGGGCCCTTGTGCACACCCCCCCGTGGCTCCACAGCGGTGCGTACCCACACGGATGCGGGAAACGTCGAGGGATGGTGGATGTACAGGCCAAGGTCAGGGCCAACCTCTCTGCGTGCGGACTGAGCGAGACGGGGAATCGTGGCCAAGCAGGTGCGACCATCCTTCTACAAGTCACTTCTCAGAAATGCTGGCATATTTTTCATCAAAAACACTGTTCATATAGTTTCTAGCTATCGTTGCCCTTTGCTATTTAAATACTAAAACAATATCGTGTTTTCATGAGTTGTCACATGAGTGGGCATGCCAGCCTCACGCAAGTGATTCACAGCATGTTTTATCAGTCGATAAATTAAGAATATTATGGGAATGAAAGTGGGAGGTTTATTTAATATGTCTGATAGAAATCTACACTTCATATGCTAGATTTTTCTTTTACCCAGAACTAGTAACCTTATAGAGAAAATTCATTAACTGTAGAGAAGAAATTCTTTAGCAATGATGAATAGCTGAAGATTTTACATAAGAAATGACTTGCGTTTATTTTTTAATCACTTATGTACTGGTTTTGAGAGTACTTTAAATATGAGTTTCAAAAAGCATTAAACCTGCATCTTTTGCGGTTACTCTTACCTATCGGAGCAAACACACACACATTTTCCTCATAGCTCAACGCCTCTACCGGTACCACAGCAGGGAGGTGAGTGTCGCCGTGATGGTGAAGATGCTGAAGCCATTTTTACTCATTAGCTGAAACACATCAGGATATGTTTTTTTCCCCCTCTTTTAGTGATTAATGCATCTGTTTCCAGGGTCTAGAAGAGCGACCAACGCATAAGGGATAATATGCATTTGTTGAATAAAGTCATCGGACGCTATTACAAGCTGTGGTTGACCTTACTGACCTTCGAAGAGCAAGTTCCAGAAGGCAGGGCCTGCATGGCAGGCCTCGCCATCACCCGGCCGTCCTGGGTGAGCAGGGCCCAGGCTTTCCAACAGCCCAGCATCTGCTGTCACAAGGCTTCTCATCGACTCACTGAATCTCC
>NW_011889045.1:188622-190989 GCF_000151845.1 Pteropus vampyrus
GTAATGAACTCCTTCAGCTTCTGTCTGGAGATCTGAGACTAATGGCTTTCAAGGACTGATGTGACTTATCTGAGTGGACTTCCTGCCATTCTTTGCTGCTTCATCTCTACCTCCCCAAACCTCAGGCCTTCCCTGCTCCTTGGAACGCTGTCTTGCCAGACTATGACCTTTGCCATTATCTTTGACTTCCCCCCCGTTTTACTCATGGCTTTTACCGTTGTTGAAGGCATTCACTTTCTTACGTGTTTATTCTATAAAGAACACTGCACACAGCCTAGAAAAATCAGGTGACGGTTACAGTGAAATGAACGGATAAACAGACTAGGTCTAAGCAGACGGTCTCCCCAGGTAGAGAAGAGAATAAAGCCAGTTTCGGCCGCATTCGACGCCTGGCCGAAGCAGGGGCAGAGTTTGTGCCTGATCCCCAAGCCCTTGCCCTTCCCACCATGGAGAGAAACCTTTCCACTTGCACACTAGAGCGTAGACATATTTCTACTTTTAGAGTCTAGATTTATGTTAAAGCCAATATTGTTGGCAAAGGACAATTGCCAAGTATATGAGTTTTGTTTCCAGTTATATAACAAATATTAAAATTTTATTGGTAGTTTGGCCCTTATTACTCACTTTATATATGCTATATCGCTTTTACACCAAAGAATAAAGCTCTCTGAAAAATGAATTGTGGCCCCACGAGATCACTGCAAATTCTTAAACGCGGATCCTTCAAGGTAACGGCCACACAAAAGCATGGTCTGTTTCTCACGCGTTCAAAGCGATGATCATCTGAACCGAGAGGCTTATTTCTCACAGGGGTGGGGAGCAGCTGACGGTGGCCATTGATCCCATGACGATACACGCACATACTGTGAACACTTCACATTCTACACGAGCGATTCCTGCCACAACCGGATGTAAATAGGGCTCTTTGACACAGAACTATGTCTGCAACATTAGAATGAAGTTGTTCACACTTATTGCTTTTAACTAATAGCAAGGTAATCATAATGTTAGTTGGCCAGTATGTTATTTATCACCCAGACTCATCGTCCATGATTGAATCCTACATATGTTTATCATATTCTATCTGGTAGAATAAGTATTTCCTACGGGAGGGTCCAATTAGAAAAATTGGCTCCTTGCTTCCTGGACATCCAGTCATACCTGGCACAGCGACCTGGGTTAGATCAGGCAAATACAGCTTGCAAAGGAAGAAAGGTATAAAGGAATGTGTACGTGAGTGTGTGTGTGTGTGTGTGTGTGTGTGTGTGCGCGCGCGCATACATGTGTCCTCTGTGCGTAGACTTGACTTAAAAAATTACATTGAGGAAAACTCGCAGATAATCTGCTATTGAATTCCACATTCTTCTGTTCAGAACAGCAGATATTTTTATTTTTCTGGGACCAGGCATAAAGCCCCAAGATGAATTTTATTCTCAAATTTAGCATGGGAAAAAAAAAAAATCACCACTCTGGAGAGAAATTTGGAAACTTCCCTTCTCTGCTAATGAGAGTGTGGTGAATGGCCAACTTCCTCCTTTTGCCATAAATGCCTGGAAATTAAAAATTAAATATTAATTTTGGTCTCTGCAATTCTATTAATGTCCATTTATAGTTAATTAATTTGCTCCTCCCGGCTTTCGCTTTCCGTTTCATTATATATATTTTTCTGTGTGTGTTTCGTTCAAACGAGTCACTGAGAGTAATCTGCGAACACAGGTTATAAACGAATTTGGCGGAGAATGGTAACTGGTCTCTGAATCCATGTCACCCACATAACGACATAGAAAGCGCGCGTGGACATCTGCCTCTTGTTCATCCTACCTTGTAGCTTCCCCGCAAAAAACAAACAAACAAACAAACAAACAACAAAACGAAACAAAACAAAAACACTCTGTACCGGAAGAACAGCTGAACTAGGTGGCTGTAACTTTAAATGTTTACACCTGCCATCTTCATCGCCAAATAGCAGCTTTCCGAGAACCTCCTGCGGGGTGGAGCGGGGGTGGGGGGGTGGGGAAGGGGTGTTGATAGTGAAAGGGATGGCAGGGCCGCCCTCAAGAAGAGCTTCCTCTCTAGAGAAGAAACGGCTGGTCCACAGCATAGCTGTTACTGCACCCTGGGACAGAGCCCGCAGGGACTCCGGGTCCCACTCAGGGGGGCCGTCACCCAGCGTGAGAAGCTTCGGGCACCCCCATGACCTCCCGGCCCCTGCGATCCCACCGTGGACACATTTCTCTCTTTACTTCGGCCCTTATTTTCCCTAAGCCCCGATAACTTTTCGCTCTCCTTTATAAAATATTCATCGTTCACAGATTTATTCACCTCATATCCCTTCTACTCGCACATTCGGAATCTACCTACCAATGA
>NW_011889045.1:191490-195610 GCF_000151845.1 Pteropus vampyrus
CCGGTGGCCTCGTTCCTGGGGCAGATGGCCATCCGCTCTGATCTGTTCCGCGAGCTGCGTCAGAGGTGCCAGGCCGGTGTCGCTCCGTCTCGATCGCTACGACAGGATGTGACCGAGCGCGTGATGACACGTCAGGAGGCGTCGGCGCCGCCGCGGGGCTGAGTGGACGGAGAGGACGGGGCGCGGGGGCAGCAGGTGCGCGTTTAACCTACGGGACGTGCTGTGGGGCGAAACGTGTCCCCGAAACGCACGGCGAAGCCTCGTGCCCAGTGCGGTGACGTTAGGAGGTGGAGGCTGCGGTGACGAGGTGCGGAGCTGCGTGGTGGGGTCCGTGTCCTTCAAGAAGAGGACGAGACTAGAGCCCCCTTGCCCCCCAACGTGAGGACACAGAGTCGAGCCCCCAGGAAGGGCGCGGTCGGCCCCTCCACCTCGAACTCCCATCCCCAGAGCCGGGAGAAGTAAATTTCCGCTGCGGACCAGCCACGCGCGCGGCCCACGGGACTTTGTCGCCAGCGCCCGCGCGGCCTGACAGCGTGGGACAGCGTCTCGTGACGCAGGCTGCCGTCCAGCTGCCGTCCACATGGGGCAGCCCCTCAGCAGCCTGGCGGACGGGGACCCTCCCCGAGAGGCCGTGCGCCTCTGCCGACATGACTGTGGTCCGGGCGGGCTGCACGGCCACCAGCGCGGCATGGACACCGGGAGGGGGACGCGCGGGGTTCCCGGTGGACTCTCCCAGACGCCCCTACACGCCCCGCTCTCCAGACAACACTCGCTATTCCCATTGGGTTACTTTGCTCTGTTTTCTCCTTCCTGCATTTTTTTTTTTTAAATATAAAATTGGTTTCACTGCTCCGCGCGTGATAAAGCCTTTCTGAGACGCGGTTTGTAGACGGCGAGCCGTGCGCCAGGAGGTGGCCGCACAGACGGCCGCGGTGACGTCCCGCTGGTCACGCAGCGGGCGAGGACCTGGGACCCACGGAGTTTCCTCTGGCAGAGCGAACGCGCTCGCTCTCCCCACATCTTTCAAAACGACTTTCCACAACATGTGACTAAAACTGTCCATTTTAAATTTGATAAACTAGACCAGCAACGCGCCCCCTCGAAATGCCTTTCGATGCTCTCTCTCGTTGTCGTTTCTTTCGGATTCTGAGGGTCCCTGAGGAAGACTGTTTGTGGTCTGCACAGTCACATACTGCGTAGCGGAGCGATGGTGCCAGCTCTGGTCCGGCCACCACGCGGCTCCTGGCCCAGGCCAGCGGGGAAGCCGCGAGCGCCCGGCGGGGCAGCGGGCAGAAGCCCACTCACTACCAACACCTCCGACCTAAAACTGGTTAGGATCCCCCGCATGCTCTGCTGAAGTCGGGGGGCCGAGAGCTAAACCCTGGCTCTGCACGTGTAAGCTGTGTGAGGTGGGGCGGCCTATGTGATCTTTCCTAGTTTTCTCTTCTGCAAAATGGGGGTAATAATTGTACATACACCAGGGTAGACGGTGGAATTAAATGAGCTACTCTATGGCAATCATGACAGTGCTTGATGCACAGATCTCAGATCTTAACTACCGTCGTTATTACTATTTTCAATCCTCTAAGGGGAGAGGCCTCATTCAACACAAGTTACCTGTGTATTATTTAGATCTGGTGTATCGCTCAGAAGTCCGCCTCTCACTAAGAAGCTCTGTCTCACAAAGAGACCACTCTAAGCTCCATGGGCTCTGGTGCTGTCCAGGACCGCGGGACTACAGTGCCCCAGGAGATCAGGAGACAGAGAGACAGCCGGGCGCACGTGGGGACAGCCGGGCGAGGGGCCAGCTGATGGCAGAGGAAGGGGAGACAGTGGGGGCCACGTCGGCAGCAGGGACGGCCGGTCTCCTTAGTACAGCCGGAGGTGGGGAGGACGTGACTTCACCACAGCCAGGGCCTCTGGTTATAAGACGGTGAAGCCGGATAAAGAGAAACGTGACTATGAGCGTCTACGATGGACTCCGGCGTTCTGTGGCGACTAACTAGGCCAGTGCGAATCGCAGCGCACGCAGGTGTAATATTCTAATTTTTCACCTAGGTACGTTAAGGAAAAATATATAGACAAGTACGATATTCTGATTTTTCATTCAGAGGAAGACACATTATGGCTAGAGTCGTCATTTGAACAAGCTGCCAATCTTTTCTCAAAAAACCAACATGTTTTCTGGGCTTGGCATTCAGCGCCTGTCCCACGCGTATTCATGTACACAAGTATACCTGTGCAGGTGCATTGGGGTGCACAGCCAGAAAGGACGAGGGGGCACGGGTGGGCATTTGGAAAATCAACACTCGTACTTCAGGTCTGAGTTCGATTCATGTTAAACGAGTTACAAAAATACCACAGATTAGAATGTGGTGGTGACGCGTGAGGAAGAATCATCCAGACACGGGAGTGACCGCTGACCCCGGGAGCCCCGGCCAGCTCTCGCCGTCTGCGTGCATGCCCTCGGCGTGCCGACGTCACGGCTCTGACGTCGCTTCGGCGTGCCTTGTCCTGAGCAATGACGCCGTAGCACGTGTGCCCTTCCGAACTTCGGGATACGGAGGACGGATGGAAACGGAGCCTCCCCAGGCCCCCTCCCAGCCGGCAGAAAATGAGAAGGTACCGACGAAGCAACGCTGTGTTATAAATTACCGCCCCGTGTCCTGCTTGAGGACATTCTCCTCCCGTGTACAAGGCATGTCGCTGAGGGTAAAGAATATTTTTAAGCAGGCATATCTGTTTCCCTTTATTAGGGGTAATATATTATGCTTAATTTTAGTTTTGGAAGATAGTAAACAAATACATACCTACCTCCTGTCTAGTCTGACGCACACACGTGCCCGCACACACATACACACTTTTGACGGAAATCACTGCTTAAAAACTACCCATTACGATGGTGTCAATCGTTAAAGAAAGCGTGCGCACAATTTTACTAACTTGACTGTTCTCCTGAACACTCCCACATTGGGCGCTGGCCCCTTTCCAGCCTCCGATGCTCTGAGAATTAAGTGAATTCGTCGGTGCTGAGATTTTACCCTGGGTCTCTCTGGCCACTGAATAGTTTTTCTCTTCCAATCGATCACGCTCTCTTGGTTGGAATATTCCTAACTCTTTTGCATAAACTAGAAGATCCCTTCTTTTTACTGATTCTAGCCTACCAGTTTCCTGTTATTTTCTTACTCCGGATTAAGGCAGAACCCCTCTCCGCCAACCCCCAGCTCTTCACTGTGTCTCAAGCTTCTGATTCTTTTCCTATTTCCTTATAGCAAGAGCCTGCCCTCAATCAAGACCCCCGCGGCTGAGAGCTACAGGCTGAGATGAGTCGAGTCTCTCGGCTCATTTGGGACCACCCGCCTTAGAAGACCTTCTGAGAGCCTTTCCACTTTAGACCATGCAGGGTCTCGGGGGTGCAGGGGGACGAGGGTCTATAGCAAGCAGAAAGGCAGCAAACAGCCTGGGGACACCCCCTATTCTCACGTTTCCCCATATTCACCTCACGCTTCGAAAAGTTCAGTTAAAACTCTTCCAGATTTCTGATTCAAGTGGAGAGCCCCAAACACGGCTGGACAACCCCCATCAAACTTTGCAGCCACGAGACCCAGACATTTAAACTTTTAACAAGCTCTAAGTTTAAGTTGACACTGAAATATCACACAGAGCTGGTTGCCAAGTCCAGGGCTGGCACCGTCCCCACCCCATCTCCCGTGGTCACACGGTCTCACACAGCCCACGTGTCTCACTCAGAGACATTTATGATCGTTTATAACATTCCGTGTCTTCTTTCTCCAGTCCACCCAGCAAGCCAGGACTACCATTTAATCTCTGTACCATCTACCATCGGCCCAAACTTCTCAGATATTAAACTGAAGGTTTTGGAAGTAATAACGTAAAAGGTAATTTCGCCCACGTGAAAGAATGCTTCAGTGAACGGCCATGCACACATGACTTTGCATGTCTGCAAGCGTCTCAGTATGGTAAATTCTTAGAGCTGTAGTTACTGGGCAAATGCATAAGGAAAATTTGAATTTTCCTCGGCCCTGCCAAATTGCACTCCAGAAAGTCCGTATCAGTTCTCACCAGTGAGAGAGCATCCTTTTCTTGAAACCTAACCTAA
>NW_011889045.1:196145-198943 GCF_000151845.1 Pteropus vampyrus
TCTGAGTGTCTGATTTTAATTTTTCTTAGTCCTTAGCTTATTGATTTGTGGAAACTCTTTACATATTAGGAATGCTAATCTTCAAATTCATATTTGATATGATGTGGTATTTTTCTCACTTCATCATTTGTATCCTAACTCTGTATCATTTTCATGTAGAGGTCAATCATTTTCACGTGGGCGAAATGACCTTTTACATTATTACTTCCAAAACCTTCAGTTTAATATCTGAGAAGTTTTGGCCAATGGCAGATGGTACAGAGATTAAACGAATGATGTACAGTGTGAAGCTCATGATAAACCTTTCACAAATAACTGGCCATGAACTCCCTTCTCAAAAAACAGCTATCTGGTTTTGAAATAAATTGCCGGATGCCCGTCTCCTAAAACAAGGCAGCCTAAGTTCTCATCTCTTCTAGCGGCACACCTGGGCTCTGTTCGATAAAATGTGGATGCAGTCGCTGGGGTGATTGTCAAATCATCTTGGAATAAATTATACTGCTATTTTAGGATAAAACCTGCCGAAGGTCAAATCCACGTTTGCCTTTTTCATTTCTTTTCTTTCTTATTTGTCCCTTTTCCTCTTGCTCATGCGGTTCCGACCCATGATGGATGCTCGGCTAAACCAGAGTGGTCAATGGAATTCTGAGATTATGCACTCCGTTCTGCGTTTTTTGTTGTTGGTATTTTTTTGTAGGTAGGAGAGTCCAGCTGTGAACTGAATGTGTTGTGTGCCATTTGCAAAAACATGGATGGACGTCGAGGCCATTATGCTAAGTGAAATAAGCCAGAAAGAGAAAGCCGAACACTGTATATGTCGCTTACATTTTAATCGACATTAAATGATGATCATGATAAAGCCAATCTCATGAAACCAGAGAGCTAGAGCCTGGGGCCGGGCGGGGGACAGGCTGGCCGCTGGCTGGACCCTCAGAGGGGAGGTGAGTGGGTTCCGAGCTGCTAGATCCAGCGTGAGGGCCGCGTTGCACACTTGCAATTTAATGAATTACTTCAATTGTCGTATTATTCCGCCAACTACCTCCATCACCCTCAGGCTCTCTAGGCCCACACTAGTCGGTCTGGGCCACAGGCCAGCGGCCTCAACACCGCCTGGGAGCTGCTGGAAACGCAGTGTCTCAGGCCCCACCAGGACCTGCTGAGTCGCTGTGCATCTGAAGAAGACCCACATGGTCCTTACATGCGCCTGACCTTCCAGAAGCGCTGGACTAGCTCCTGTCACAGCGTCCGGCAGGCCGTGCACATCCAAAAGCTTTTGCTGGATAGATACATACGCACTTTGGAATAAATTCTAGTCTCGCATTTTAACACTAAGTTGAATACTTTTCTTCATGTGATCTGGGCATGTGCAGCGATGGATTTTCAAGAAATTGAACAGTATATACAGCATTATCCCTGAACCTGAGGAATGATTTGCTCCAGTCGAACAGGTGACCAGAAAACACATAGGGGTCGGCACCATGATTTCGACTTTTCGTTTACGGCGATATTTTTAGCGGCTTTATTTTCACAGAGGTTCATAGCAAAGATAAGACACAGGTTTTAAAAGTTCAGCATAGAAGGAATGCTGCTGTTATAATGGAAATAATTAAAGGTCATTTGCTGAAAACAGCCTTTTAACATAAACACAAGTTAAAAACACAACTGTGTTTTTACTTTTTTTTTTTTTTTGCTTCAAAGACAATGATTGTGTTTCAAGGTAGAAATTCGAGATCGCTATGGCGGTTTCTCGGCCCCGTCAGCGTGTAGCTAGTTCCAGAAACCGCTGTCCGCGGCAGGCGGTGTGCCGATGGCTTCCCCGCGTCCCTCTCCGGCTACCTTTCTCCCGTCTCCCGCTGCCTCTTAGCGACCACCGCCTCTCACAGGCAGGCAGCGGGGACTCGGGGCCACCCAACCTAGCCCAGGTCATCAGCTCACAGGCTGCAGAACCGACTCGAGAGCCCAGCCTGATGCACGCCGAGGTCTGAACCAGAAGCCAGGGCTTGGCGACTGTCCTGCGCTGCCGGATAACGGAAGCAAGAGAGAGGGGCACGGGCACCGCCCAGCGCCACCCCGCGCGGACAGCCGCACAGCGAGGCGCGTCCAGCTCCGACGCCGGACGAGCACCCGGCTTTGCTCCCAGCTGGCCGTAGACTTAGCACCGGGCACTGATATTTTTAGGATGCAGTTTTCCTACCCACATAGTCAAGCACGGCATCGGTAGCCCCTCAGGCTCCTGCTATTCCAACATTCACAGGCGAAGCCTCCAAGGTACATATATTTACTAAGAAATGACACCCTAGTTCCCTAAAGGGTTTCACATCAGAACAACCGCGGCTTTTTTATGTAGTAAACTCAAAAGTTGGTAGCGCTAATGTTTGTGTTCTGCGCTCCGTGGAGGACGCGTCCAGCCTGCAGCAACGGGGCGGACTGAGAAACAAATTGTCGCATCCGCTGGGCAGGCACTGGACCACGCAAAATTCCCTTATTCTCTTAACCATTCTGCCATGAAATTGTGCAAACTTTAAGAAGAAAGGGAAAAATTGGGTATTTAGAGTTTTGAGAGAAACTTTAAATGAACGTACGATCGAAACACCATGATGTGCAAACTGGCTTATTTGGGGAATAAATGAAAATTTGCAACCATTATTTGAAAATGACTACGATAGAGTTGGCATAATGGCCCCTTTAAAACGTAATACATTTTTAAAAGGCAAATTTATTTAAAAGTAAGTTTAACTGTGATTTTTTTTCATAGTCGTTCCCTGTAATAAATAAATATACAAAAAAGAGCAGTAAGA
>NW_011889045.1:199922-215513 GCF_000151845.1 Pteropus vampyrus
CACGCAAAATTCCCTTATTCTCTTAACCATTCTGCCATGAAATTGTGCAAACTTTAAGAAGAAAGGGAAAAATTGGGTATTTAGAGTTTTGAGAGGAACTTTAAACGAACGTACAGTCGAAACACCATGATGTGCAAACTGGCTTATTTGGGGAATAAATGAAAATTCGCAACCATTATTTGAAAATGACTACGATAGAGTTGGCATAATGGCCCCTTTAAAATGTAATACATTTTTAAAAGGCAAATTTATTTAAAAGTAAGTTTAACTGTGATTTTTTTTCATAGTCGTTCTCTGGACAGAAAACACTTACAAAAAAGAGCAGTATGACCACAAAAAAAAAAAAAAAAAAACCCAAGTATTTCATATTTTGTGAAATGAATTAAAATCCCCAAAGGGGACATTTTTCTTATTGCCTGCAACATAAATAATTTACAGGGAATGTCTTTTTTAATAAAACGAGGATAAGTGATGGGTAGGTCACCTGACGAGAGAAATGTCACCACAGAGCTGTGGTTTCTGGGATGTGGCTCCCACCAGGACCGTGGGACTCTTTCTAGAACTCTCCAGGCTAATTGCAGTCCCTGGTTCCATCTTAGACACGAGGAATGTTTTATTTTTCTCTTGTTTGTTACTCGTGAGTCTGGCCCTTTTGCACATGTAGTCCTAGAGCAAAATTACAGAGCTACCACCGTTAAATAAATTATATAAATTTCTGATGTGCAGAAATTTACTAATTAAAATTGTTTTTTAACTTCATCTGTCATATACGTTTGGATTTCTGGGTATTGATATCGGCCCCAAACGCAAGGTAGATCTAGGACGAAAGCGAGGTTCAGTTCCCAGCAGTGAGATGGGGCCATGGCGTCAAGCGATGACCCGTCACCTGTGTCAGGAAGGACGCAGACCGGTGGTGAAGCTCCCCCCTGGGGTGTCATTGCCTGGGAGATTGTAATACGGCCGCGGGGTCCCGCCGGCCATCACGACGGCCTGCCACTTTGCGGGTCAAGGTAAATTCCGGCACGCAGCACCGTCCTGTGGCACCCACCGAAGATGTTGCATTTGGGAACAGGAGGGAGACAGAGCCTTGGAACGTCACACGTGAGTTAGGCAGGAAGCTGAGGACGCTGGTTTCACTGCGGCATTGCGAGGTGGACACCTGATCCGCTTCGGTAAAATAAATGTGGTTTGGATGATGCGGATGAAAGAATGTCGTGCACACCTTAGAAATCAGTGTCCGTAGCATGAGTCGCCATTGGAGAAATTTCCCTCTCCTTCCTACTGAGTATTTGGGGGGACAGGTAACGGCAGGGCTTGGGGCGATCTGGGCTGGCCAATATTTTCCCCACCTACTTCTAGTTCCAAAAGGGCAGAGCCGTATATAGAAGCTTTAACATGCACATGTCGGGAACTGTCTACGTGACGACTTCAGACGCACCATTTATGCCTCATTTTAGGAACCTCCCAATGCCCGTGATCGTAACGAAGGAGTCCTTTAGGGGTTATCACCTGGCTTCGTAGTTGATGACAGAAAGAAGGAGACTGTACCTGGGCATTTCATGGTAACAACACCGGGCCGTAACAGGGCTAATTTAGACTTGAAGTCACCCCACGCGCCCCTCGGCCCCGCTGGCCCATGCATCCTGGGAGTGAGTCTAGGATGACATTACAGGGCCACGTACTAGTCCTACCTTCCTGGTTTAAAGGTGATACAGAAACAACACCTCGACATGTTTTAATAAAGGGGGAAACGCAGCCTGGGCCCATCTCCGTTTATATTCCCGCTGTGCCTGGTGGCTGTGTGGTAAGTTACTGAACTTCCCTGAGGCTGCTTTTGTCATCTGTAAAATGGGGACGATCGCGTAGCAGCTATTGTTCATATTTTCCTGGTACATCACCAATCCTCAGTAAATATTATTACTTAGTATAATTTTTTTTAAAAAATACATGATTCAAATAAAGTTTTAGAAATTGGTATTTTGATGAAAAGAGGGCTTTTGGAACGGGCTATGCACACGCACACCTCCCCCAACAAACACAACACAGACATTTATATACATATATGCACATATGCACTCTTGTGATATTGTTTCTTGTTTATGTTATACTTGCTTCTATAAAAATTGTGGTCTACGGCCACGCCACCCTGGACAAGCCCGATCCCGTCTGATCTCGGAAGCTCAGCAGGGTTGGGCCTGGTTAGTACTTGAATGGGAGACCACCTAGGAAGACCGGGTGCTGTAGGCGTACAAAAATAAAAAATAAGGGATCGGAAGCCGACAAGGTCCTTGCAGTCTGTGAGGTCAACCAAGGGTTGCCTCACCTAAAAAAAAAAAAAATCACAGACATGCATGCATTGTAAAGGCTCATGTCATACGATCATTAAATTTAAGTTTAAAATGGGAAACTCGAAAGAAAGAAACCCAGTTATTTCAGTCGGCGGTAATGGGCAGAGTGACGTGGCCTTGACTGTGCGCCTGGGTGTCGGCAGGACAGCCAGGAAAAGTCAGATCAGGCCTGCACAGTAGCCAGTCTCCTCCGACCCGGGCTAATTTCTGGGTTTCCATAATTACGCTCTGGTCGCCTAAGATGATAAACGTCAGGAAAAGCTGGGTTGTGGGTTTAAAGCAACCCCTGGAGCTAGCTTTGCAAATTCTCTAAAACGATTTCCAAATGAACAGTTAAATCGAATGAAGAGGGGAGGAGACGGGACTCCCTTCTTCGTACCTTGGGGGGCGAGCGGAAGAGTTGATTTCAGGGAGCCTATTACTGAGTGTGTGTCTCTATAATCCTTCCTCATTAGAAATTAAATATACACCAAGTCAATTGCCAATTAAGTGACAAGTTGCATAAACACCGTGGGTGTTAATCGACCCTTCAAGGGTTCTTTGAAGCTCACTCAGCTTCCCCGACTCCTTTGAAGTTTTGTTTTGGCTTCAGAGAGTCACTGATTACATTGATTTAGCAGTGAAATTGTGCCAGTCTAATGGGAACAAAATAAAGTGTAGCTCCCCAACTTATTTTGCCCCCTCAAGTGTAACTTTGCCCAGTTCAGACAGGCAGAGGGATAGAAGGACGCTGCTTAGTCAATGATTGAACGAAAGCCTCATAACAATCACAAAGCGACAGGCTTTTTCTTGGAATCATGAGGCAGATCTCACCGAAACCGGCCAAGAGGCGTTCTCGCGTTTGTTACCACTGACTGTCTGGGAGGGAGATTATACAAACTCCTTGGTCCACGTGTATTACTTCTTGAAGTGCTCTGCCGTCTGTATGTCACCCTAAGCATGATCTTAATTTAATCAACATTAAATTGGGTGATGTGGGATTTGCACGTGGAGGCACCTATCTGAACGAGCATGCAAGGGGTCCGAAGGGAGCTCGGGTGAAGCCCGGGACATGTTCAGTGTGGCGGCAGGGTGGAGAGCTAGTCCCCGGCAGTGACAGGCTTCGAAAGGCAGGCTCAGGCTTTTGGGTTTTATTTCATGACCCGAAGCTCAGTCTTTGAAGGTTTTTAAGGAATTGATACTCTGAAGTATGTTTGGGGACACATTCTAAAGGCATTTGTTCTTTGTTGCTTTTGTACCCTACGTGTACACCTTGTCACAGAAGGGGATGGATAACTTATTCTCGCTTATATGAAAGAATGTAAATACCCCCTTAATTGTTTCCTGTCAAAACTATATATTCCCAATCCCTTGAACCACTATATCTTAATTTAGAAACCATAGTAGCTTAACTCTGAAATAAAATCAATTCTCTTTCTTCTTGGTATTTCCAGAGTTATGAGTCATATTCATATGCTACGCCATCAAATCACTTCAGAGAGAAAGCTTGCTCAGCTTCCCTATTAACTGTGTTTTTAATTGCAAGAAAAATCATAATTACTAGACCGCGTTGCACAGAGAACTCGAAATGGCAGCTTTCTGTTAATGTGGGTATTGACAGAAAACCAGTCTGTGTAAAATTAGAATCTGACTAGTTAAAAAAAAAAAAATCAGCCTCATCTGATGCACATATAGTCAATTAGGTTGAAATTACAAACCCCTCCACATTTAATATACGGATAATTTTGGCATATTACATCATTCGCCACTTTTAGGCTGCCTCTACCGTAGCCATGGCAACCCTTACACAGAACATAGCTGAGTTGGTAATTTCACTCGAAATTAAATGAAAATAAGGCTAATCCTATTATTGTTAACAGTTTTCCAAGAAGCTTCTTCTCAGAGTGCCTTTGCTTATATATTCTGTCTTTTAAAAACAGATTATTGGGAAATCACACGTGTGTGTGTACTCACTCTGCTCACGGCCGTCACCGCTACCCAAGCGGCCACTGCCCAGCCCAGGCACCGCCACCTACGTCGCTGCTTAGGATTTTTCTTGCAGTCCGGGGATGCGTCAGTCTTTTAAATGTACCAGTTTGGGCCATGAACCATTTCAGAGACTTTCACTCTGAAATTATGTTAAAATAACAGTCTTTGTAAGACAAGCCGCGTTACGCATTTGCATACATTTTCAAGGGGACTTGGAGTGATTCCCTTTTGTACCGTGAATGTGCTCCTGTACTTTCTACAGCCTCCACCGAAGAGTCACCGAAAGGTGAGAGTTGTATTTAAAAAGTGGTCCCATGGCCATGCCGGGATACTGAGATATTTTTGCAATTGTGGTAAGCGCCGGGGGTCACGGCAGGAGCTGTCCTCCCTGACCGTCCGTGGATGCAGCACGTGGAGAAATGGGCTTTCGGTCAGCTCGCCTCCCCCGTGAGCCCCTGCTCAAGGCTCTGGCATCCAACCCGAAGTCCCGACGCCGAGGAGAGGGGTCCCCCCGCCGGGCGTTCAGCTCAAACCCCGACTGTCCCGTGAGGATGGCAGAGTAACGGGACAGGTGACGCGGACGCACAGACCTCAGTGAGCTCTAGCTCTGCCGCGTGATGTCTCATTTTCACCTGCTCCTGTCCTTTATGCCTCTCGGGGTCTTCATCAATACGGGGCAGATAGTACCGATTATACCCATGGGGCTCTTGCTCCAAGCCAGCAGGACACCAAGTCACGCAGAGCGCGGCTGTCCCGCTGACAACGCCTGCCAAGAGCGAGCGTGTCGGCCAGCAGGCAGGCCGGTCCCTCCGACCAGAGGGCACAGGGTCAACGTCTGTGCCCACGACCTTCCCGATGGCCACCCTGGTCTCTCCAATGTGCTCCCAGATCACCAGTCCCGGTGTCCCGGCACAAGCCTGGGCTGACTTCGAGGGGCAAGAAACACCTCCGAGCCCGACGCAGACGCCAAGGAGACGGGTCCGTTTCTCCAGCTGCCAGCCCCGCAGGTGCGAACGGCCCACTCGACGCTCCAGACAGAACGCGACGCTCGCTCGCACACGGCCCCTCGGCACGCGCTCTCCGAGCACGCGGGGGCACGCGGCAGGGGACAGTGCAGAGAGAGGAGGAGCAGACGGAAGGCTCCAGAGGAACCGGTGGGCGTGAGGAAAGAACGGGCACCACCAAGGCCCAGCCCCGCCTGTGGCCCCGGCTGGCCGCTCGTCTCAGGGCAGAGAGGGAACCGAGGACGCCGCGCCCGCTTGGTGGCGGCCCCGACGGCGTGGGCCAGCGCCGGGAGCCCTTCTCGGGGCTGCGCGGCGACGTGATCGGCCTGTTTCACAGCCTTCGTTTATAACGGAGACTCAGACGTGGACATGTGCGCCTTACCATTTTCTTTCTTACATAAAGTAAGTTTGTTCACAAAAGCGGTCCTGATCTGATCGTGGACCCTAAAATCACTGTCAAGTACGGAGCACTTTCTCATCTCTCTCTCCCAACCTGACGTCTTAACCGGCGAGGTGGACGGTCGATACCAATTATCTCTAGAATCGCTCATAAATGAAGTCTTTTTTCCCTTAATCGTATACTTTCTGAGAACCGGACACCATGTATTTTACACTGCGATGATTTTCTGAAAACCAAAAGTGTTATTTTAAAACTAAGAGAATGCGGTCTTGCCGAATCTCTTTTGGTGATTGAGAGAGAATAGGTGCTCAGCAGATGTTTAATGAATTAATTAAAAAGTTCACACAGCACAGCCCCTGTTTTATGTAACCAGTTAAAGGATTTGCCAAAGTCACGAGGTTGGCTTGTGGCAGAATGGGGGGTAGAATCTTAGACATCTAGCTGTCAGTCCGCAATCTGTTTCCACTAACTTTATATTACACAGAACGAGATAGATAATAGCGATAAATTCTTGAATGTTTAAAGATAAAATTGTCTAACAAAATAAATAAATAGGTAAGTCAGACTAATCTAAAACTATTATTCAATATGAATAAAATGTAAAACAAAGATTATGAAGATAGTGGTCATTTTTTTTTTCTTAATTGAGGTAGTATTTAACATAAGCACAGTAGAACCAGTAAAAGTCATGTAAGGAAATAATTTATCCATTAATATGAACCTTCTGCTTTGAGTCTTGAGTCTTGGAAAATAAAATTAAATTGAATATCAATAACTGGCTTAAAACAGGTGCTCTAATGTGTGACATGTCTTAGGTTTGATATCTTTATCTATTAGTCTTTGTACTGAAATGCAAACTTCAGCCCATAGAAATATTCGCGGTCACTTATTCCCCATTCTCTGCCGTCACTGCTCAGACGGCCGGTTTCCCTCTGCCTCCCTCCTAAATTTCGATCTACACATATTCAAGATCCGAAACTGACTCAGTTTTGAAAACTCTAAGCAATGAAATAATTTAAAAAAAACAGTTCGATCTCCAGCAAATGACTTGATGTGATAGACTTTAAGCCTTTCAATGTTTGTGCTTTGAATTCTCCTTTTCCAATTGTACTTAGAGACGCAGCTGATGGTCTTCTGGACACCAACATCATAAACCTAAATCGACGGCAATTGATGAGCATTTTTTTTTCCTGGCTCTACTACCATCACGAGCCTGCACGCCAGAGTGCTGCTCGCCAGCCGGCCGACATAATGTGTACGCGGACTAATGTTGACGGTTTGCCCGTGCCCCCCATGGGCGGGTGGGAATACACGGTTCGATGCAGCGGCTTCAGGTAGGGGAAAGAAATATGCCGTCATGTATCGGCAGCAGAGCAGATCAACAATGGGGAACGCCACATCTTAGAATGTCCACAGTCTAAAAACATCTGACGTCTTTGAATCGACTCCAGGCCCAATCCGAAACTTACCTCGCTTAGCTATCACCTTCCCCGTGGCTTTATGAGAGCCCAGATGTGGGCCACTAAGTTCCAAAGAAGCAGCCAGGGCACAGAGACGTGCCCCCCGCTCCAAATGTGAGCACGAAGCTACCTTAGAGACTTTGAAGTCAGTCGCAATGCAGACGACCTTTTAGCAGCCAGACGGCAAGGCCAAGAAAGAACCACCGCGCTGAGCACCGACTCTTCAGGGAAGCGGTTTCACCCAGCGTACACAGGAAACGGGAAGAAAGTGGGTTTCCTCCCCAGACTCACCAAATGGACGGCGCCTCCGTGCCACTGATCTCCAGGAAGTCGTAGCCCTCCTCCAGCTGAAAGTCGGTGAAGACTAACGCGATGGTGTCCCCGGGCTCGGCGAGGATGGTCCACGTGCAGTCCGCGTTGTTCTCGTACTCCGAGGGAAAGTGAGGGCTGGAAATGGTGCTGCTCGTGCCCCGCAGGGTCCCGCCGCAGGCTCCCTCGGCTGGAAGGGATGAGGGCGAAAAGAAATCTCTTTTAAAGATGGCCTCATGTGCGGGGGACATCTACCAAGTGTCGCTGTCGATCACTGACAAATACTTCCTAACCCCAAATTGAGGTTCCACCTGTAAAGGGTTTCTTTGGATTGCTTAATTCAGTTCCATGAAAAGACTTACGAAAATCTAACGACAGCATCACATTATTAGCTGAATTGCCCTCATAGGAAAGGGTGAAATTGTGCCTTTTCTAGAGTCCGGAATATGTAATGGCCATATGCCTGACATCCATAGGCAGCTTAATGATATTTTCAAAGATTTTGGAAGGCAGAGATAAGTCAGCGAGGTTTTAAGCCTTAAATGTATCGACGATCTTTTCCTAATTGGTACATGGCTTTGAAAAACCAGTGTGTTTAAAAGAAGTAGTCACCATTATCCTTATTTCCTATAGGGTTTGGAACGTGTATTTGGTTTTGAATGTCACGTAAGCTCTTGACTAATATCATAACAGAGACACACTGATTCATGAAAAGTTTCCAAGTAGGAAATAGTAGCATAAAATCTTAAAACGTAATCTCTTAGAAAAACGGCAAGTAAAAAGTCAATAATGATGAAATGTATGTAAGATGCTAATTAGCATTGTAATATTTACTAGTTTAAAAAGAAATAGACTTTGAAAGGAAGGCAGAAAGATATTATATCCATAAACATATCTTAAAACATGTTATTTTACACATATGTATCTATATGTACAGTTTACTATGTACAGAAGATTTTTTAATAGACGATGCTAGATTTGTATCCAACTGTATATTATAAAACGTGCTCAATAAAAGTAAATCAAAGAAAACTGAACTTTACTAAAGCAACTGCTAGCATCTTGAAGCCGGAAGGTGAGCTGCCATTTTTCTATCTCTTTATCGTGCTAAAACGCTGAGTTACCTCGGACCATCTGCACAGAGTTAAGGGTGAGACTCTGTTGCCCACAGCTCAGTACATGTTTGTTGATTTTCTATGGTCATTTTAAAGACTCGTACAGCAGTAGGAGTATTAGTGATAGTTCAGAGTTCACGGAAAAAAAATCTCTCAATCTAAAGGTTCCAAGAAACGGAGACATAGTATCTGTCTATGCCTGTCCTGGTTTTTAATGGCACCGCCGATTTCCTAACGGGAAAATATGAAAATATGAGACACCCAACACCAGGAAAAATTCGCTCGTGTCCTATTTTTAGCCATGTTCTCAGGGAGTGTCCGTGAATGAAGACCCTGTTCATTCTAGGAGATTCCTGTAATTACAGGAATCTAGGAGATTCCTAGATCTCCTAGAGAGAGATTATAGCGAGTTAAATAATAGGGATCTCCTATAAAACGGAGCTACCAGGAGGATGCAGTTTCTTTTTAAAAATGATCACTAACAGATGCCATCGAGATCGCGGCTTCTCACCCTGACTCCATCGGCTTTTGGGAGCACTTGGTCCTCTGTCTGGGGACTGTCCTGTACACTGTGGGACGTGGGACAGCACCCTTGCCTCCGCCCGCTCATTGCCAACCCCCCACCTCCACACGCAGCTGTGATGACTAAAACATCCCCAGACATTGCCAGATCTTCTCTGGGGGCAAAGAAGAATCACTGACTTAGATGAATTCAATTACTGCTTTGCCCAGTTCTTTTAACTGGTTTTAAATAGAGCCTTTTAAACAGGATGAATTAAAACCATATTAAAACGCTATGGAGTATTCTTCCTTTGAGTCAAGATTAATAATTTATTACTATATATCTGGATTATTTAAATGTACTAAAACATAGGAAGGACATACATGATGTTTTCCCTTAAATAATCTGTATTATTTAAAATAATTTAATTAAAAGACTTTGAGTTGCTGCAATAGTATGTGAAAACGAGTCTCATTTTTGATACGCATTGCACAATTTTTTTCATCAAGAATAAGCCTAAATAAATGAAGTTAATTAGGAAATGGCTATTACATTTTTTTAAACTAAAGTATTTTGTCTCTTTAGAAAAACCTGAAAATCAGTATAGATGTAATAGATTTATTGTGGTTGTTTTCATATAACGTATCTCAAACCCTAAGATTTGTATTTTGATGGAAATATGCGTGTGATATTAGTAACTCCTTTATAAGACAAATGGTATTTTCAAATTCATAGGTTTATAATTTCTGAGATGTGTCTTCACAAGGCAGGCTTTGCTCACATAGAAAAGAATAACAATGCAAGAGCATAGTAATATATTATCACTGAACACTGTATTCTAATTATTCATAAATAAACTACTAAAAAGTGCTCTGCTGGGAAAGTCACATATAGGCATTTCGAAGCCAGAGATCATCAGCCAGATTTAGAAAAATTCGGGCCACAGACCTTTGGCAGTCTCCTCGATATTGTTCATACACACACACACACACAAACACACACACACACACACACACAAACACACACATGCAAGCATACAGCACACACAGGCACTTAAAACTAATCATCTTCTGGCTTTCATGTTCTCTCCATAAAAAATCTCCACTCGGATCAGCCAGATCGATCCTTTGCAAGCTTAACTTAAATCTTAAAATCTTCTGTTCCGCACTGTTGAACTTCTCGCGTTAAAATCCAAGCTCACGGTCAGGTGAGCAGTGAGCGCGGGGACCGCCCCTCCGCTCCCCGGTGCGCGTGCCCGCCCGCACCTGCTGCGCGGCCGCCCGCCACCTCCTCACGCTGCGCTGGCCCTGGCGCCGCCGGGGACCAGAGCCAGGTGCGCTCCTGCCCCGGGGCCTTCGCCCGCACCATCCTGCTCAGGGGCTCTTCCTAAGCCCCCCTCCCGGGCCGCCTTCTCCAGCCACCGTACGCAGACCAGCACCTGCGCGTCACTCCCCGGGGCCCTATCCTGCCTCACTTTGCTCCCAAGTCCTTGACGACGTGCTGAGCCCTGGACGGCTGCTGTTGAGAGCACGTCTTCACTCCGTGCCCCCCATTCGACGGGGCCGCCCAGAACTCAGCCAGCCTCCCTGCTGTTTCTCCTTTCCCATCGAGTGGATGGCCCCCACATTTCCCAGGGGTTAGATCACTCTCGACAAACCTCTATTCGGCCGTTGTTAGTAAAAATAAATTTCTGGGGTTACACACGGCATCAAACTAGACCATTTCTAAGCGTAGAAGCCAGAGAATAAGTTAATTCTGTAATAGAAGTATGTGGCTTGCTGAAATACGAGGTTTTAAAAAGAGCACTCCACGAAAACTGTGGCAAGACTCTAAGCAGAGCAATATTACAGACACACGTTAACTGCCAAGAAGGTTTTGTCATGGGTAGCAATTCACGGAGGGCTTTGGTAACATGTTTCTTTTGCTTTGTTTGCACCAAGTAGAAAAGCCACAAGTCTAGGCATTTTCTTTTATAATTTGTTAAATTTTATTAAATTTATTGGGGTGACATTGGTTAATGCAATGGTAAAGGTTTTAACGCACGGTTGATTGATATGTCACATGTATATTGTGTGCCGTGAAGCCACCCAGAGTCAGATTTCCTTCCTTTGCTGGTAAGGGAAGGTTTTTTTTTTTTTTGATATTCGCAGAGTGGCAGGGACATTTTAAGAAGAGAAAGTCAAGGCCAGCGGAGAGAGTAAACCGATCAAGGCAAAACATCAACAGGATGAGGTTACGAGGAGGCTCCTGGCAGCCGGAAGGACTAGTTCAAGTTCCACAGTTAACCATCTACGGGAGACCCAGAAGTCACGTGTAGAAGGTAAATGGTATTACAACGATTAGGAACCATTAGAATAGACTAATTCCGAACAACATATTAATATAATGTAGGCCTCTTTTAATCCACTGGTGTTAATAAACAATTAAACTCTCAAACATTTGCTTTAATATTAATTTTGTTGTATCGAGAGGAATCTTTTTATTCGGAAGCTGGAAGTCGGGGGGTCTAATTAAGTCCATTCTATCCAGAACCCCATCCTCTCCCAGCTTCCTCTTTCACACGTGATGGAGAAAGAACACGGAGTTAGGTCCAAAACTGCCAGGTAAATACTTGACTGTGAAAATTAGCACACAACAAATACCTGTTAAGGAAATGATGGATATCGCTATTGACTTACTTCATTCAGTGTTTTTAAAACTGTCCTCCTAGGACTTTTGTTTGAAGGGTTTAGTTCCAAGTAGCCACCGCCAAGGGGGTGGCTTCGGCTCCCAAGCCCACTTTGTATTTTCAAGTTATTTCCTTAAATCAGTTCCCTATATCGAGTTTTCACAAAATCTTGCATTTGAAAAAAAAAAAAAAAGATTCTACAGCTAAAGAAAGTTTAAATGCTGTCAATTTATTCCAAGAGGAAGATAAGGTATTTAATAAAAGATGTGTTTGAATCCACTGGTTTCTCTAAGTGGGGAAAATAATTCTAAATGTAAGCAGAAATCACAGTGCATCACTTCCCTTAAGGAATCTCGAAACTTTTTAAAATTTTTATTCTAAACTCTAAAATTATTATGTGCCTTGCCTGAGTATAAATGTTGCTAGGAATATACCTTAAGGGCAGAATAGAAAATACAGAATAAAACATTATTTAGAGACACGTTTTGCCATATTTCTCATAAAGAAAAATTGAAAGCAACTAAATGTTTAATAACAAGTAAATCGTTAAAGTATGACGTATCTATCATATTCCATCCAACGTGCATCAAGCACGCGCAACGTTGACTCAGTAACTTCCTGAGGATATTACATTTATAACATTTAGGATGAACATGCAGTATGGAAAAATATCCAGGAAAGGAAAACACACACACACACACATACACACGCACACACACACGCACACGTGCATGCACACGCACACACGTGCACACACATGCACACACATGCACACACGTGCACACACGCACGCACACACGCGCACATGCACACACATACACACATGCACGCACACGTGCACACACGTGCACACACGCACGCACGCACACACACACACATACGTGCACACACACACACAGATGCACACGCACACGCACGCTTGTAACGTCAACGTCAAACCCCGGGAGATACTCTAACGTGCTCTCCCTAAGGCTCTGTAGATCATTGGTGCCGGTTCGAACTCCGAACTCTGAAACAGTCCAGTTTGGATCTGAGTGCTCCCGCTTTTGTGTCACGAGTTCCTCCCTTCTTTGCACCTCGGTTTGGTTGTTTTCAAGTGGGGGTGACGAGGGCGCCCATGCAGGGCGTCGTCGTAGAGGGCGCGGATTATCCGGAGCACCGCCAGCCAGTGCTCGCTCCTCCCTCAAAACGGCTGTTATTATTCTTCCCAACTTGGCACAGAGATCGCTCAACGATAGTGTTTTAAATATTAGTTTTGAACATGTTATCGTAAACTTTGGAACTTGCAGTGCTTTGGATGAAACTGTCCTTCCCAAATCTATACTCTGCTTTCACTGTGAGCGAAGTGGCTGTTCCCAGAGGCGACAGGGTCACAAAGCGCTAGGGTCAGGCTTCTGGTCCTCAAGGGGCTGGCGCGCGAGGGGCACAGAGCCCGGCCGCCCCTCCCACCTCCGCGGCTGCTGCCTTTGCCGACTCACGTGCCTGCGCTGCGCCGACCCCATCCGGAGACGGCCCTCTGTACCCTCTTCCTCGGCACCAAGGTCACCGTGAGGGGCGCCGGTCTCCTAGGCCACCCCCACCGCCTCAAAGACCACGTCTCACCTGTCCGACTCCACCCCTCCCAAGCACTGAAACCCACCTGTCCCTCTGGAACGCAAGGCCGACTGTCAGGCTGATGTCCTGCGTCTCCGCCACCCCCGAGCTGTGTCCCTGCCCCTCCTTGCGCTATGGGAACGTGACGTCTTCTGAGGATGCCGCATCATGAAGTCGCTGGTCCATGGCGACTGCTCGGCACAAGTGAGTTCTCTTCCCAGCTTCCGTAAGCTCCCAACATTGGACAGCTATCCATTTCCTCTTCTTTAAAATGATTTGCTAGACTTTCAAAGCTTTTCGAGAAATCTTGAAATAATAGCAGATCCACGAGAAGTGGCTGTGTGTGGCCTTCCCCATTTACCACCGATGATCTCAGCTTAGGTGTACGTAGCACGGTATCAGAATGACAATGTGACACACGGGTGCGGTGTGGACATGTGACTTAGTCACTGATGTTTTACGCGCATGGCTTCCTCGGATCGTGCTGGCTGTTTCTTCTCGGCCCCTTCTCGGTCACCCTCCACCTCCAGTCCCTGGGGACGTGACGAAGAGTCCGTCCTGGGCCTTTGTCCCTCTGTTGACGTCGTCCCGTCCAGGGGCACGGATTTAAATGCCATTTGCATGCGACAGTTTCCAAATTCGTAGTTCCCGAATTCCGGTGTTGTGTATCCAGCTGCCTCTGTGACGGAACCGCGGTGTCTAAGCAGCATCCCGGCCTTGCCGGCCCCCAAGCCGAACTCTCCATCTGTCCCTTTGCACATCAGAAACGTTCGCTCTTCTCCGTTTCGGTAAAAGTCAGTCCCGTTCTTCCCTCAGTTGGGATGAAAACCGGCGCCATCTCCGCTTCTCCCGTTGTTCGCTTCGCCACAGCGACTTCGCCGTGTGACCGAGGCGGCCCTTCGTCCATCGCATCCGAACGCCCTCGCACCTCGCGGGCGCCACGGCTGCTCTCATCCCTCCAAATAACATCGCCTCTCCCCTCGATGACTGTGGTGGCTTCCTGACGGGCTTTCCCGCTTTGTCCTTCCTGCTGTGCAGTCTGTGCTCAAAAGAGCGGCCAGAGTGATCCTCTGAAATTCCAAAAGGGGCAACGCCACCTCTCCTTCCAAAGCCCCCCGGTATCTCCTCATATTGCTCAGGACAGAAGCCAACGTCCCCGTCACGTCCACGGGACCCCTGACCGTCGGTCGCCAGCCGTCCCCTCTGACCTCCTCTCCCACAGCCCACGCCGCTGCCCACTCCGCTCCGGCCATCCTCACGGCCACACTCACTCACTCCAGGGGGCTCTGGTCGTTTCTGTGACCCGGACCATCGTCCCGATAGTCTCACATGGCTTCCTTTGGACCTCCATGAGGGGTGCAAATAACCCTGCTTTTGCCAGAGACAGGATTCCCAGGACGTGGGACTTCAGCGGCTAAGAGCAGGACCGTCCTGGGGAACCAAGAAGCTGGTCGCCACAGCCCCTAATCAGATCTAATAATTCTCTTAATGGAAGCATCTCTGAGCACTGGTCATCATCAGGGTCACGCATCTCATTCATTCGCTTTTACTCATCTGTGCACTCATTTGCATGGTCTACCTTCACCCATTAAAACATTATTTCCGTGACGGTTGGGGCCTTTTCCGTTGCGACTGTTCTGTTCACTTTGTATTTGAATATTAGGAACTCACATCAGCAGATCACAGCTCATGGGCCACGTGCGGCCCCGTGTCTGGCTTTGTAAATGGAGATTCCCCAGGACACGGTCGTGCTTATCCATTCAGGTCCAGGTAGGGCCCGTGGAGACTCGCTGCACGGGGACGGTGGCAGCCGAAGCAGAGGCCACGAGGCCTGAAAACATCACATGTTTGCTGTCGGGCCCCTGACAGCGAGCTCCCTGCCCTGCCTGGTAAGCGGATCGAGCGAACAGTTCCTTAAAGAACCGACCGCCCAACGCTCACAGCGAACGGGTGTCTTCACTGGAAATCAAAAGACGATCGCGAGAACCTGAGGGCGTGATGTCAACGCTGCGAAATTCTCACCGATTCGCGGGAAACGCTCCCATCGACCCCGGGTGGCCGTGGCGAAGGCACGCTCGGCGTGGGGACCGGCCAGCAAGCCTGCAAAGCGCGGATGACGCCCCCAGAATTCTCTCCTCGGAAACTAAACGAGTGAGAGAGAAACAGCGCGCTGTGTATGGAGACGCTGATTACAGCGTGACGCGTGGACGTCATCGCCGGAAAC
>NW_011889045.1:215563-219687 GCF_000151845.1 Pteropus vampyrus
CGCTCGGCGTGGGGACCGGCCAGCAAGCCTGCAAAGCGCGGATGACGCCCCCAGAATTCTCTCCTCGGAAACTAAACGAGTGAGAGAAAAACAGCGCGCTGTGTACGGAGACGCCGATTACAGCGTGACGCGTGGACGTCATCGCCGGAAACACTCATCACGCCGAATTACGGGGAGAGAAATGCGATTAATTCGTGTGATTTTGAGGGGAATGAGAATAAAACCACAGCTGAATGTGGATGACATAATACTAATCTTACACGGGAAAAAATTCAGGTGACGTCCCCATGACTTCGGCGTCTGAGCGCTTCCCGGGGCGGGGTATCCCCACTTCGGTCCCTGTCCTCACTTCGTTCCAGCTCTTCAATGATAATGATTAAAATCATAGCAACTCTTGAGCCTGAGAAGTTTGAGCATCTCGCTTCATCTTTACCAGCCCTGAGAGATGAAAAGTAGCACTAGTTCAACGTAACAAATCCAGAACCAGAGGCTTTGCAAGAAAGTAGCGTGTCCAGGATGTCCCGGCTAGGAAGTGACAATGCAGGGTCTTGAACGACAGGGCGCTTGCGACAGCTTGGACTTCTACCGCAGCCTGTCACCGCGAGTGGCATTTCCTTGGCACGTGTTTATTTTGGCACTAGACATCTCGGCTTGGCAACCGAATATGGTACTCGCATGCAATAAAATCATGGAGAAATAGAGGCTCTTATGATTATGCTTTCGATGTGTTACAAGGCTGTATTAATGAGATATTGTTGTTTTCAAGCGCTTAGCAGAATGTCTGTAGCATGGCAAAGGTGACAGGCTGTGGGCCAGACTGGCTCCAATGTCGACATATAGTCTCTCTCAGTAGCTTTTTTCCCCAGTTTTGGTAAGATTTACGTTAAAGTTGTTTATGGCGCAGTATGCAGGAAAAGTGCTTAAAACTAAATTGTCTAAAGCCATTCAAACTTAATTTAGAGCCACGTTCCTTCTATGAAGATTGTCCCATCCAATTTCACATTGTAAGGATTGATACCGACACGACAGATCATTTAAGATTCATTTTACAATGTTCCTTCTGCAACGTAACGGATCAAAACACAGCTGTGCTTTAAATACCGCAGGATTTATCGGCGCCCAGGAAAAGCATGGCCTCTCCTCCCCTCCAGCTATACCTTCTCCTCGTCTTTTTCGTCCCCTCCCTGACTAGCAGCAGAATGTCTGCCATTAAAAAAAAAACCCTAAGCGACAGTTCATAAAGCATTGGCAAGTGATGCTGTCATTTCCGGTCACATCGCGTAAGGCTTATCAATTAAAGACATTCGCGGCATTGGACAGCTTTAAATGAAACATGTGCATACGTGATTTAGCATGTTCTCTTAAAGGTATCGGTGAGGTGTTATTGATTCTTTAGCGTGTGGCTTGTTTCTTTGCTCACTAACCACATTCGCTCAGAAAATATTACTGTCGCAAACGCATCAAATAGGTCAACTCTTTTTAAAAAACCCAAACAGCTGCCACATCCCATATTCTTTAAAACCTTCACGTAATAGTGTCAACGTGTTTCGCCACGTTCAGGCGAATATTTATGTCAAACGCACGTGTTTAGACAGAAACAAGGTCAGCGCTTCATCGCGTGAGCCGCCTTCGTTGCCAAGAATGGTTCGCCCGCTGTCCTTTTTCAACGGTTTGCAGATCACGCTCCTCAGCAACCACAGAAGCCAAGGACCTGCTTCGACCACTGCGGGGCAGGTGGCGGGACGTGTGCAGACTGTCGCGAGTGTCGCCTGCTGCCCTCCCAGCCTCACCCGTGACTCCGCACGACTCACAGGAGGAGGTTCCTCGTCTACAAGCTCTGAACAGTAACAGTAACCTCGAAACTTTGGGGGCGGGGTGATACAGAAAGATGGCGCAAAGTTCCTAATGTAGCACCCGCTGCAGAGACTTAGTCTAGACAAAGCGCTGTCATCCTATCGCTGCTCCCCGTCCGCTTTCCTTCCGGAGCGAGGCCGAGTTCCCTGAAGAGGCCGCGTCGGCTGACAACGGAAGATAAAGGGGGAACAGTGATGCGCCGACCAGCTCTGGGACGTTCTGCATCCCGCCTCCGCCACTCCCCAGGATGACTTAGCCTGCGGCCGGGGCGCCTCCTCCCGGCAGCGGCCCCGAGACCAAACCCTGGCAGCGAGCGTCCTTCAAGTGCCACCTCCTGCCCGGGACTGCGACTCCTGAGATGTGTGGGGGCTTCGGTGACGGCTCCAGGCTTTGAGACAGGAAGAGGAAGGCCACCTGGATCAGCCTAACCCCGGGGACGCCTCCAGGAGGCGCTGTCTGCCTGGGGGACAGGCCACTGCGAGTCTGTTTTCTCCAAGGCTGACTCACGACCAGGCGAACCACATGTAGCGGGAAAGGCCCTGCCGCCCAAACGGCCTGCTTCGGCCTCAACGTTCCCTTGAGCTAAGTGAAAAGGGACGGCTTTTTGTTTGGAATCCGTGAGGCTGCCGGTTGTCACCTCTGTCGAGTGTGCACACAGCACTCGTACTCAGCGCTTGGTGGGAATCATTTCCACCCGCAGGGAGCACCGAGGGCAGCAGCCGCTCCTCCCTCCCGCCGTCTTGCTGTCTTGTTTTTTCTCATTCCTGGCCACACGGTCTCCGAATGGCCTGCAGGTCTGTCCGGCCTCTTCACCTGCACGCAGGTGAGAGGCTCGTGGACCCAGCAACGGTCCCCTTAGGAGGGAGCCCAGTCACCCGCTTCGTCTCCAGATAAACACGTCCTATCCACCCCGTCCTGTGTCCTCAGGCGTCAAGCACAAATTCTTCGAGAAGAAAATGTTTACGTCAAGTTCAAATATTTGTTTCCAAATTCAGAACTGGGCTCTTTTAAAGACATGTATGTTCCTGTGGATTAGCAGGGAATAGAAGGTCTTAGTGCAGAGGGTTGTGTAGCCCAGGGTCAGGTTCTGCCTCTGCCACCCACTGCCGCAGGCCCTCAGAAACGCCACGTCAACCCCCTGTGCCTGAGTCTCTCTGTCTAAAAAACAGGGCCACGGATAACATAGAACTTGTAGGGCTACTGTGAAATCTAAATACGTGAAGACACGTAAAGCATGCAAGCAGTCCCGGACACGTGGTAGTTGCTACAGATTTAACTATGATCTCGTCTTTTTCTTAAAATGTACAAAATTTAGTGGCCAAGCGACAATTTCTAGTATTTGATGACTGACGCTACTGCACTTGCTATCTGCTAAGATACTTTGAACTCGATTTTTTTTTTTTTTTTTAAGGGAAAGGAATCTAAAAATAATTTGCATCTGGACTATCGCTAGGTCTGTGTTCCGCATGCGGCCACGGTATCGATGCGTGCGTGTGCATCTTCTCCCGTGCTGTGACGTGATTTCTGTTGCAGCCCACGCAGTGACATGTACGATGCAAGGCCCGGAGCTCGAGCGGCCACTCGCTTTGCCTGTGTGTTCAGTTTCTCTCCTTAAATCAGCCCTGCTAGTTTGCTTCTTTTTCCAATTCCGAAGAACATCAATGATGCATAAAAACACTTCGGCGAGAGCCACGTGCATTGGGGGCCCGTAGTTTACATGAATCGACTTTCAAATTGCTTGCCATTTGGCTCCATTCGCTGAGTTCTGAAATCCGAACTTTCCGGACCGGATGGGGAGAGGGTGTCACAGGAGAGGCACCAGCTGACGCTCTCGGAATTTCGCTGTGCCGGGCTCTGTGCTCAGCATTGCAATGGGATCGTCTCATTTAGTCTTGACGGCAGACCTGTGAAATCGGTACCGCCCCCCGGAGTTAAAAAAAAATGATGCCGGAGGATGAGGTAAGTTTGACCGAAGACGGATCTCACATGACTGATGGGCAGGACCCGACACCAGGATTTTCTCCCAGGCGGCACCACGGAGCCTGCCTCGCTGGGGCTGCATTCACCTCCTCAATGTGCCGAAGACTTTGCAACATGCTTAGCGTACGTCATCTCGTTTCATCCTCAGACTAACCCAGAGGATGGGTCTTTTCAAAATGGCTGCTTTGCCTGTTGATAACGCCGTGTCGAGGCCTCCGGAGCCAGGCTGCTGGGTCCAGACGCCACCCTGCTGCCTTCGGCTGTGTGACCGCCCTGCCCTAGCAGATGCG
>NW_011889045.1:220404-222782 GCF_000151845.1 Pteropus vampyrus
CCCTGCTAGTCTGTTTCTTTTTCCAATTCCGAAGAACATCAATGATGCATAAAAACACTTCGGCGAGAGCCACGTGCATTGGGGGCCCGTAGTTTACATGAATCGACTTTCAAATTGCTTGCCATTTGGCTCCATTCGCTGAGTTCTGAAATCCGAAGAACTTTCCGGACCGGATGGGGAGAGGGTGTCACAGGAGCGGCACCAGCTGACGCTCTCGGAATTTCGCTGTGCCGGGCTCTGTGCTCCGCATTCCAACGGGATCGTCTCATTTAGTCTTGACGGCAGACCTGTGAAATCGGTACCACCCCCCGGAGTTAAAAAAAAATGATACCAGAGGATGAGGTAAGTTTGACCGAAGACGGATCTCACACGACTGATGGGCAGGACCCGACACCAGGATTTTCTCCCAGGCAGCACCACGGAGCCTGCCTCGCTGGGGCTGCATTCACCTCCTCAATGTGCCGAAGACTTTGCAACATGCTTAGCGTATGTCATCTCGTTTCATCCTCAGACTAACCCAGAGGAGCACATCTTTTCAAAATGACTGCTTTGCCTGTTGATAACGCTGTGTCGAGGGTGGCACGAGGCCTCCGGAGCCAGGCTGCTGGGTCCAGACGCCACCCTGCTGCCTTCGGCTGTGTGACCGCCCTGCCCTAGCAGATGCGAGTTTACATACGTTCATATATATATTCATATGGATATATGAGAGAGAGAGTGACTGCGCATTGTATCTGAGTCTGCTGACAGTACACCTACTAAACAAGCAGAACAAGAAAGCCTTGGCCCAAAAGTTACACAAAGTAACTATAAACAATCTGAAAGGAACAAGATACATATTCAAAAATGCTTTAAAGAGAGGAGAAAATGTCCCCATTGCTTGCGTCCTGTGGCTCTGCCATGCCTTCTCCATGATACAGGGCGCTGTTAAAAATCATCGTGGTCATTAGGAGCAGCGGAGGCTAAGAAAGAGCTCGGCTGAAGGCTAAGGGCCCGGGGCCTGTGACCTTGGACTCCGGGAGGTCGTCTCATCATCTGCGATATGCCTGGTTCAGGGGGGGGACAATACCCACGCCATTATAAGGGTGTTCATGCCGTTCATCGCTTTTCCACTTTTGTGAGCAGCCTTCAGACAAAGCAAGAAGGACTTAACTATGGTTATAGAACCAAACAGAAATGTTAACAGCTCTGAGGTTACAAAAGTTCAATGGCAGCCGCGTGAGAACAGACGCAGGAACAGACCAGGAGGCACCTGGGAGGGGCATGTCAAGGGCGTGCGCATCTCGTGACACGGGGAGGCAAGAGATGCCACAGAAAATGAGAAAGCAGCCCTAAGGGGAAAGAAACAGGGCATAAAGGGCCAAGTATGTTACTTAAATCTAGAAAGATAATATGTAGAAATCTCAATTAAATTGGGAAAAGCAAAACATAGCAAATGGGCGAGATATAAATGCATTGATATCCATAACAGGATGTCAATTAAAAAAATCAAAACCGTTAAAAAAGAAAACGGTATAAATAAGATAATAACAGCAAAACACCCCGCACAAACGGGTCTGGAGCGTTGAAGCGCCTGCAGCGTCACAGCGTGAGTGTTTCGATGATTTTCTCGGCAATGCCATCGGTATTATTAAGTTTTTCGAGCGTGAGCAGGTACCACTTACACAAATTCGAATAAAAGTAGGATAATACAACGAAAAGCACAGGTGTCTGGTTATAACGTCTGAGCCACACGTTTAAATCGTGTGTCAACAAACGTGAAGCTTTAGCTCCCCCTGCACCACGAGGATGCTCTAGTCTCCGTGTGCGCACCCCCCGGGGATTAGAGGTGCAGACGGGACCACGCGCTCATCGGTTTCGGCCCATTCGCAAGTCGATGTGATAAAAACGTGACTTTTAGTCGCTTTCTATGGCAGGTCACGTGCGTCAGACACATAACGTTAACACAGGCTAATCTGTGACTGCAGACTACATAAAATCGGTTATTTAGGAGAGCTGGTAATTGCGGATGTCCCCGTGGTGACTTCGGGCGTCTCACTCGGCCACAGCTGCTCAGAGCTACTTTCCGAAGCCCAGTTTGCAAATACGAAAGGAGGAAGGCATAGGCAAAGGTGGAGTTCAGGGAAGACAGAGCGCGAGGCTCCGGCCACAGAGGACTCGCGTTTGCTTGGAGCTGGCTGATGCGGAGTGGCATACGCTGCTGTGACTGCCCCATCACCCTCCCAGAGCGTGCACTCCCCTGCCTCTTCCAGGCCAGCGAGAGCACACGGCCCCGAACACCTGCGCCCGTCCCGTGTGATTACATAAGCAGAATAAGGCAGTTGTCGCACGTTTTCTTACAGAGGAGTCTTTTCTGAGTACAGGTCCTCACCTACCTCCTT
>NW_011889045.1:223842-227737 GCF_000151845.1 Pteropus vampyrus
TTTTTTTCTTTACGATCCAGTTATCCAAATCAACAACAAACACTGTTGCATCTTTCAAGTTTGTTTCATAAAATAATTATATCTAACTTAATGTCCTTTGATATGTTACTAGTCTAAGCATTGGGAAGAGCAAAATTTAAGCACAGATTTAATAATCTGTAATATGGAATAAAATATTAATCATGACAAAAGCATCTTGATGTGGCTGGGATTTAATAAATTGGCTACAGGGTGGGAATGATTATGAGCTCACTGTTATGTAAACTTTGACTTTATAAGGTTTATAATTGCGGAATTAATAAAGATCTATCAATTAAGCAGAAAACTCCTGAGGGAAGTCTGAGCATAAAAGAAGTTGCCTTAGTTGCTGGTAATGTCTGTTTTTGCATTTTCAAGTCTGTAACTCGTTATTTGATACCCAGCATTTGCTATACTTCCATGAAGTTTACGAATGGGGGATGAGGCTCAGCAGTAAAGGAAAATAGCTATAGATTAGGCTGAATTTCACCTAGAGAAGATTCAAGGATATAGTTACTGAGCGTTTATGACTGTATAGTATCTCCTGGGAGGTTATAAACTAGTCGGAGACACTAAGACATTAAGCTAAGATATAAAATGGCAATGGAATACATCCTATAAACAGGAAGAATTATGTTTTCCTTAATAAAATTTAAAAGGGGGTTGCTATGGTAAGAAATGACTGAAATTTGGAGTTTAGTGTGAATTAGATGGTGAAGTACAATTTCTGGCTGTGAGGGGCATGGGAGGGTGGGGAGCTGTGCTGGGGATCAGGCGCGGGCTTGGTTCTGTGTGGGTCGGAACTCTCTGGGGGGCCTTCTCTGCAGCGTTTGCCGAGTTGTGGTCCCAGTACCCCCGCCATGATGCTCTCAGCCACGTGGTGCAAGGCCAGCACAGCCCCGGCTCACACCGCATGCCACAGAGGACGGGTCACGTCCACCTCTGGCGACACCCCAGCTGAGGAGGTGAGGTGTGCGCGGGCTCACCGAGGTGGTCTGGCTGAGGGGGGACAGGTGCGTGCCGGGGAGAGCAAGGGGGTGGGGGACGTAGGCAGGGGGCCGAGGTCCTGGACGTGTAGCTCCTTAGCCAACCTCAGGTAGACGAGAAGGAAAACATCCCAGGACTAGCACAGTGGGCGTGGGAATGGAGATGTGACAGACAGTCTGACAGTAAGAATAAGGTCACGCCGGGGACAACGGGGGAACAAGGCCAAAGTGAGGCCAGCGCTCATCCAGCGTGGACGAGAAACCATGGAAACGACGGGAGACGTAAGGGGAGTCATCGAGGGTGCGCAACCACAGGGACTTCACACGGGGCCCGGCAGGTGAGGGGCACCCCAGAGGTCCAGATTCTGAGGACACTACTGTTTGACAATAGAAAGATGAAATATGGTTGAGAGCAGTAAGGAGAAAAAGTGTAATAGGACGCGCAGAGAAACGAGCCTTCGGGAAAGATAAGTGACACGCAGAGCCGACGGCCTTCGCGCCAGGACGGGCCCTGGGAGGCGGGGTAATGACGCCGGAGCATCTGAGCTCTGCGCTCTCGCTGCTACCAGACGAAATCCCCGAGCAAGTCCCGTTTCCCCGCCAACCCTCCGACTCCTCAGCGGTGAAACACGTCCGCCTTCAAATACCTGCTTGTGAAGACAAAACGCGAGAAAGCAATGCCTGGCCCGTGACGCGTGGTCAGCAACGGCAGTAATGATGCCATCACTGCCATCGTTAACGTCAGGGAGACCCCACGAGACCACGACGTTGAACAGAAAAAAACTGAAGAAAATAGGAAAGTGGGAATGCTATCACCAGATAGCATAGACTGGGATAAAAACATACCGATAAAAATAATACACTGCTATGTGATGACCGACTTACAGTTAAGGCTGTGAATTTATTTGCCTGGTTACAAGCATGAGATGAAGTCAGACATGTATTTGCAGTTTATTTCATCTTATACTACCTCTGGAAACTTATAAACACTAAAAGTTAGTTTTACTCTCTGTAAACGAGTGTCAATAATGATTACTTCAGTGGGTTCTTGTGAGAATGAAATGATACGATTCAAGTCAAGTATTGAGTACATTTTCTGCCATTACATTAAGACCTTAATAAACCTTAGTGATACTTTTATTTTTGAAACCATAAGATGAGTTTTTCTCAGCAAAGTCAAAAACGAAGAATCAAAGCATGCTCTTTCTTAAAGTTGTTGGATCAGTAAAATAACATTACAGAAAAGGCTAAAAATCACAGGGTTTTAAGAAAAGTAATTCCAGCCTCAGGCCAAATCACGATGATGAGAACTTAGCAGAGCCCATTCCTTTACGATTGCCTCCGTTCAAAAGCCTAAGAGCGTCGAAAGAGTCCTCAAAACATAACATTTAATTACCAGGGGCATTTCTCACTTTTAATGAGAAAAAGATAAAAAAGAAACCTTCAAATCAAGATGGACGTAAAGGTGAGTAGTAAATCTTAGAATGCTACGGAGAGAGGCGATCAAACTATGTAGAAATCCACAGAATTTGAGAGAGAGGATGAAGACAAATTTGGATACATAAGGAGCATGTGTAAATTTGTCAATGATTTTACAGGGTCCAGCCATGGTTTCTTAGGTGACATAAAATATTACTTTTGGGACCAGCAGGAGCTGACACGGGCAGACCTGGCAGCAAGTGTCCTCTGCTCGTTAGGTGGACACCTGCAGTTCAAGCTCCGATGCCATCCACCTTGCCCAGGTGTCAGCTCGCAACGCGGTCTCACCGAGCGGTACCCACCTCTGCAGAACGGGGCGGGGAAGTCCCAGGATGCTCCGTTCCCAGGGCTGACGATGCAGGTCAGGGTCGCGTGACCTTCCAAGACGTAGCCAGACAGACAGCTGTACCGGATTTTGTCTCCTATGTTGAATCGCGTTCCGTGGAGCACACCTTTCAGTATTTCCCCAGGGTTTCCACACGTGTGGCTAGGTAAGACTATTGGAAAAAGAAAAGGGATGAGAGTTAAAGAAAGATTTTCTACTGAGATCGATGTATGTCACAAATCGGGTGCTGCTTTTGAACTATCAAAATCAGCAAAATATTTTAATTTTGCCTCAAGATTAAACAGAGAAATGTATTCCTGTTTTATACCTGCAAGTTAGTGCAAATTATTATTTTAAAAGTAGAAATGTATGCATATTGTTAAGAGGGGGAAATACAGTTCTGATCAGAGCCAGAGTTCCAAATAGTGTCTAGATTATTTTTCTAATTACGGTATTCTACGGTCCCGTGTAGGTGGCAACCAGGTAATACAGTAGGATACAGAAGACCTGGAAAAGTGACATGAGAAATACAGCGTAAATGAATATGCATGCCATATTTATCCTTATTCCTCCAAGATCCTCCAAGACCAGCCTTGTCCGATACACATCACTAATCGATGTTTAATGGATAAACAACTGAAAGAAAAAATTAAAGACCTCACTCATGAATCTATCAGACTTTACAAAAACTGTACCGTTATTTTATTCCAAGACACCTGCGAGTCTCTACGCATTTATAGTCTGATTCGCAACAAAGTATTAACGATCGCGTCTACCAAGGCACGCACGGCCTTCGCTTGCATTTCGGTGAGATGGTTTCCATTCCGTTTTGTTGGCCTTCTCACTGTTTACACGGGTACAATTCTCTGCCTGATTCAACTGTCTTGAAACCTGATCCAGACGGTGCCATTCCACACCCATAAGACACAATTCAGAACTTAACTGATGCTCCATTAAGTTGAATAGTTAAAGTCGATGATTGTTAGTTATCGTCTCTGTATTTCTGCCTGTCATCAGTAAACCAGCTGTTATGTAGTATTCAAACAAACTAGGGTCCTACTGTTTAAAGAAGGCACAATCTCCAAAT
>NW_011889045.1:229402-229959 GCF_000151845.1 Pteropus vampyrus
AATAATTCCTGCCATTCTATATCGTCAAGCCAGAAAACCTGTCTTTAATAGGACATCATGTCGATGTTAAAATGAGTGGCTGCGAAGAAAAAAGTCCAGTGAATGGAGGTGTACCGGTACCTACAGCACGCGCGGCATCTCAAACCGTACCTAGAGCACGCACAGCATCTCAAACCGTACCCGGAGCACGCACGGCATCTCAAACCATACCCGGAGCACGCACGGCATCTCAAACCGTACCTATAGCACGCACAGCATCTCAAACCGTACCCGGAGCACGCACGGCATCTCAAACCGTACCTATAAATGCATGGCATCTCAAACCACCGCCGATGGCGCAGAGAACGCGTTTTCTGGGGCGTCGCAGGCTGCCATCTGTAACAGGGAAGGTCACAGCCCCGCCCCAGCCCCCCCAAGCCTGGGCTTCATATCTGGGGCCACCTGGGCCTCGCCGTCCTCTGTAAACCTGGCCTCGTGGACCAGGGTAACAGGCTCCTTTTGGGTCCCCCTCCACAGATCTCGCCTTTGCCTTCACGTTTTGACAATTCTATTAGAAT
>NW_011889045.1:230009-239777 GCF_000151845.1 Pteropus vampyrus
AGACGGTGCCATTCCACACCCATAAGACACAATTCAGAACTTAACTGATGCTCCATTAAGTTGAATAGTTAAAGTCGATGATTGTTAGTTATCGTCTCTGTATTTCTGCCTGTCATCAGTAAACCAGCTGTTATGTAGTATTCAAACAAACTAGGGTCCTACTGTTTAAAGAAGGCACAATCTCCAAATAAAAAAGTATTCCTAATGAACAAACTTAAATTATTTTATGTGTATACCCATTTTTATTGCCATGAGTGTGGGGTGCGTGTGTATAATAAAGTACAATTTTTCTGTTTTCTTTCTTGCCCACTGAATCAGAGGGGATCTCAGTGATTTCTAAGATTATTTTATCATGACATCCACTATGCACAAACTAACCTATATTGAAACACTTAGAAAACAAATACTACTACTTAGATATTTAATATAATTGACATGTTTATGAAATCACTATATAGTCAAACTATATTCAGTTCTAGTTTTTAAGACATAATTTCTGAATTAAGTCTATAGAAACCTAACTGTTTGATGACACCATAGAAAGGAGTTCAGTCCACAGTCATCTTTGCTTCTTTTATGAAAAGAAAAATCTGCGTTCCATTCCACAATGACTATTTCTAAGACAGTCTTTTTTTAATTTTTTTTTTTTTTTTATAAACATTTTTAAGTGTTTGGGCATGTGGCTGCCTGTGATTTTCTAAGGGAGAAAACGTTCTAGTTCTGCCTCGGGGAGCACGTGAGTCCTGGACTCCGAAAGAGCTGGGGTTTTATCGTCAATGATGCAGAATGAAGCAAGGTGGCTGCTTCCTGCCGTGAACGGGGAGGGACAGGACGGGGCGGGGGATGTGGCCACGAGCGCCTTTGTTGTTTTTCTTCCCCGTTCGGGAACATTTAGATTTAACAAATCCTCCCCGTTTTTAAAGGGCCTTTATTATTTTCATTAGCTCTTAGGGATTCTTCGTATTATAAGATACCCATCAGTGGAGAATGTGTCCAGATAATTTTTTTCCAAAGACAAGAGTTATCGGTGTCTATCTAGCAAACGTCTTAAAACTTGCTACTGACGCTGCCCCAAAGTCGCCGCCTGCCCCAAGCTGCTGCGTTCGTAGCCTCCGTGAAAGACAAATGTAGCCTGCACACCTTTCTATTCATTTTTCTATTGAAAATAGGAAGAAATTGTTTTTTAAAATTATCTTGAGCACAGGCTGATGTAAGAAAGAGCCTCCTAAGAAACACAGCAAAACACGAACGGGATCCCATGACTGGCCCTGCGTGGGCAACTTCGCCACGTGTCACGCACGGCCTGTTTAATGCACGTGGACGAAAGTAAAGGGTAAACAACATAGAAAACTCGACTGGGGAATGTCGTCGCCAGGAAGCGAGGAATTGGACTCATTTCTAAAATTTCGAGGGGGTAAAAAATTATTCCTGAACATTAGGGTCTCCCCAGGTAGGCCTCTTGAGAAGAAGACGTCCATGTCTTAAAGCTTTAGCGGTCTCGACTGTGATACTGGGAAATATTTTTTCTGATGCGGCTGAGAAAAAATAATTCCTGCCATTCTATATCGTCAAGCCAGAAAACCTGTCTTTAATAGGACATCATGTCGATGTTAAAATGAGTGGCTGCGAAGAAAAAAGTCCAGTGAATGGAGGTGTACCGGTACCTACAGCACGCGCGGCATCTCAAACCGTACCTAGAGCACGCACAGCATCTCAAACCGTACCCGGAGCACGCACGGCATCTCAAACCATACCCGGAGCACGCACGGCATCTCAAACCGTACCTATAGCACGCACAGCATCTCAAACCGTACCCGGAGCACGCACGGCATCTCAAACCGTACCTATAAATGCATGGCATCTCAAACCACCGCCGATGGCGCAGAGAACGCGTTTTCTGGGGCGTCGCAGGCTGCCATCTGTAACAGGGAAGGTCACAGCCCCGCCCCAGCCCCCCCAAGCCTGGGCTTCATACCCGGGGCCACCTGGGCCTCGCCGTCTTCTGCAAACCTGGCCTCGTGGACCAGGGTAACAGGCTCCTTTTGGGTCCCCCTCCACAGATCTCGCCTTTGCCTTCACGTTTTGACAATTCTATTAGAATGTGAGAAACGCCAACGCTCACTCTTTGCACAGCCTCGATTGTTAATGGAACAGAAAGGAAAGAACTGGTCCGCACGGCACGCTGTGAGGACGGCAGGGGACGATGGAGGCCCCGCCACCCACCGCGGGCAGCTCTGTCGCCCAGTCCTGCTGCACCCGCCGCCTTCGGCTGGACCTTAAACCACCCCGCGGGATGGCAGCTTCTCCATCTCCACCTATGCAGCATCTAGAATAACGTCCAGCCCTCAGGAGGGACTTGCCAAATATATATTTGCTCAGTTAAATGATAAATATGAAAATTAACATAAAATGTATCATGTATTCTTCTAGATGTAAGCGCACTAAGTAAGATTTATGTAGTTTTTAGCTTGGTGGGAACAATGGAAAAAAAGTTTTTCAAAGATCAATTGGAAAGAACAACATTTTAGAAACAATAAATCAGTAACAAATTATAATTTGAAGTCATTTTTCCCCCGCATATGGCTAAAAATGTAACTAGGCCTCAGAGACTTAAAATTAATTAAAGAATTTTAAAAGTAAAATAAATTAGGAAATGTGGGAGTAATTAAAAACTAAAAAAGTCACTGGTTGGCAGCAGAAAGAAATATTTGTGATTTAGAGAATGAAGATTTTCATTGACACTCAATTTTAGAAAAAAAATTAAAATTTTAATGTGAACAATGCAACAAGTGAGTAGAAATAATTGAGGACGAATTAAAATCTATACTTCCAGTTGTAAACAAAAAATGCAAAAATGCACATGTTACCATAAAAGTGTTAGCAATTTCATTTTAAAAATTATCAAAATACCCTAAAATGTGAAACATAGGTGACAATGATTATAGGTCTATGTAAAGATGACAGGTCTGTGTAAAGATTGAAGTCTCAGAATTAAATATCACCAGCACGTGAGGATCCGGTGGCCGGGAGAGACTAACTCAAAACAAGTAAATTCAACCCAACTGCTACTCCTGCGAGTCACCCTCACTGCCTTCTCGCCCGTCTCCCTGAGGACAGTGAATGTCCCGCCGTGTCCCCATGGTGACAAGTGCACACGACGTGCTCGGTAAACACTGACTGTGCTGACTCACACCCTACTCCTCATTCCCTTCCATCCCTTCCTTGGAGCCATCTGCCTCTTTCCCACAGAAGCTTCCAGAAGAGACTCTTTACCGGGGCTCTGTGCCCGGGGCTGGCGTTTGGTAACGTGGCGGGGTTTCTGGAAAGGACCCCCCAGGCACAGCTGTCTCCCCTCATGGGTGATTGGATCAGAGCTGACGCAGCCACGCCTGTCACACAGGCCCTGGACGGGCTGTCATTCCAGTCACGGTCCCCGACGCTCCTTCCACACGCTTTGACTTGACAAGTGCATATGGTCACGACTCAGTGACTTAATTAGACTATCGCGTCAAACCTGTAACCCAACTATTCCAAAGACGCAATGGACGTCTGTCTCATCAATCCTTTTCCAGAAGAAAAGTGGACCCATGATACTAAGATAGAACGCAGCACGGGCAGTCATTACTACACGGGACAAAAGCGGAGTGGACGGAAGCTTGGATTTCATCGGGGGACCGCAGTGTTTTTCACGGCGTGTGTACAATCGGTGACATTTCCTTAGGTGCCTGCACTGGGAAGCTGGGTCCCCCAGGGTGCATGCCAGACTGCGTGTTTACATTTGGCCTTTGGACGGCTCCCTGCAGCTTCAGGAAGTAACACTTCAAACAACCCCACGGCGTGGCATGCAGCGCTTGAATGTATACCCACGGCCAAGGTGTTTGTCCACAGATGTTTGCCCTGCACGCCCTCCCGTGACCTTTGGGAAGGATGAGAAAAATCTGATTATGTAATTTTCAGGAACACTGTACAAATCAGATTTTCAAATGTCGAAACCTGACATCGATTCTCTGTACAGACTCTGACGCGTGGCCAGTTGGTGGAACAAGATGCTGAGACAGCAGTGACGTGACAAAAGCCACGAGCGTTTCTCCGGAGGCAGCAGTTATTCGGTGCCTTCCATCCCCCGCGTCTCGTGCTCCAGGTGAGGGGAGACGGTGGCGGATGTCTGCGGAAAGGCCTGACCTTGGAAAGTAACGAGAGCTGGATGAGAACTCAAAGGGGAAGTGAGTTTTAAGCTTATTTAAAGATGCAAAGCATCAAGGTTTCGCAAAGTGAGACAGGGAAGACAATTTTTACATATGGGGAGTAGCTGTGGGAAGTTAACACAAGCCTACGGCTCGGTGGGTTCAAGAAGTCGGAGGTGAAGGCAGACAGACTGCGTTTCTACTTCAGATACAGACGCTGTAACACGGTGCAAATTTCTTGAATCTCAGTTTCTATGTCTTCAAAAAGGGATTGAAAAATCTACAGATGAGTTTAACGTGAATCATAAATGAGATGACGCAGATTAAACAGTTAGCAGGTAACTCAGAGCAGAGTAAGTGCTCGATGCACATTGGCAATTTTTCATTTATTTTCCCAGCACTAAAACACGCAAACTAGAGGGAGATCATACGAGTTTTAAGCATATTTAAAGATGCAAAGCCTCTGTAATAACAACAGTTAGTAACACACATCACACTGTGAACTAGACATTGTTTTAAGGGGTTTATATATATATTAACAGTAATGAGAAGTGAATACTCTTCTTATTCCTTGAAAGGGGAAGAAAGCATGGCACAGAGAGGTTAAGGAACTTCTCGGTGGCCACACAGCAGGTAGGTTACTGGTGGCGGGATTTGCACATCGTAAAACTAAAATTTCTTCTCTTCAGCACGACGATAATCATTCTAATGAAAATACCAACATCAAAAGAAATAGTAATAAAATGCCACCGAATCTGGAGTGCTCTCAGTAGAGCTTTGACGTAACAGGATATAAAGATTTGGGAGCATTATGATATTTCTCCATGTAAAATGGAGGGCAAAATTTCACATGGCTTTAAAAAAAAATGCTTCAGGCTTTCTGAGAAAATCTGCCGCGTGGGAGAAACGCGTCAAGGGGGGGTGGGGTATGTAACGAAGTTCACGCCAGAAAAAGCCGGCAAAGGGATTCGAAACCCGTCGAGTGTCTTTTCGAAAGATTGTGAATGGCACTTGGAAGACAGCACAAGCTCCAAAGACACGAGAACAGGAAAGTTGAGAAGACCAGACGAGAAATACCGGAGGGAGCATGAGACACGAGGGGTCGAGAACCGTGTCCGAATCCTCTCGAATATCTGAAACTGATGGGAGCAGGGCGATGGTCACCAAATACAACAGAAAAGTGGCCCAGGAGTTAAAACTGAGCCCCGGAGCCAAGCCGAGAAGCGATAACAGAAAACGGACGCGGCCGACATCGAGGGCTGAAAACGGAGCCCACGTCACCGCCACGCGGCCAGCACGGCCATAAGGAGCCACGCGACGTCAACTTTCCAATGACCTCGGAAGAATCAGAGAGAAAATGACGCGTACGTCGATGATATCGGGTAAATCTAGACAGACTCCGGCCACGCGGCAGACGCACACGCTGTCGCTTATGATTTCTAAGTTGACAGACTTGTGCTCAGAAGGAATCTTGCTCCTCGACACGGATTTGCAGCCGATCGCACGGGTCTCGGGATTATGCAAAGATAGGATGAAAGTGTTTCTAAGACCTCGAGAGGACGTTCGGACGACAGGACGATAAGCCCGCTGACGCAGCAGCTCAGGGAGAGCGAGGGAGCCGGCGCCGGCCACTCCGGGCACCTCCGCCCTGTGCCAGCCCCCGCTCCGCCTGCTCCGGGGTCCCTGCCATCTGCGTCACAAGGATTGCGCCGTGCACCCCGGAGGTTACGCATCACACGGAGAACCACTCAGCGTGGGAAGCCAATTGAATCAAACCGATTTCCAGGAAACTGTTCTAATCGCTTTCTTCATCATGGCCGGTTTGATGATTCAAATTAAAAATAATAATAATAATTTAAACTCACTATAATCCTTCCTCTTCAGCCAAGTTGTAGTATCAGGGATTGAATTTACGTCCGTATGTTTATAAAGTTAGGAAAATAGTCAAATTTATGAAAAGATGGCCCTCAACGCACTGGACATCACGCAGAGCTGGAGCCTGATCCCAAGGGGCGAGACACAAAAGGGGTCCCTAAAATTCTACCAGTTACTTCCTCACGTGCCGAGCTGAGGTTTCTACCCGGGCAGGGGCTCAGCGGATGGAACTCACAGTCACATCTCTGAGCTGGTGGCCCTTCAGAGGGAGGACCGGGTGGGGGGACTCGGGCCAGCTCTCCAGCCAGCTCGCCTCCCTGTGCTGACCGCTCCTGGCCACATCCCTGGAGGCATAGCTCGGGCTAGATCTCTTCTTCCCCTCCAGGGACATGGGGAGAGCTATGTCCTGTTTCCCTGGGAGGTGATGGTGCCTCAGAGGTTTGGGTGCAGGAAGTTTTTACCTAGCAGGGCCGCTGGGCCCCCGAGGGCTGGGCAGAGGGGGACGGGGACAGCGGTGCAGTTGTGACGGAAGCCACGGCCATGCACGGGGCCTCGGGCATTGGGCTGGTTTCAGCGTCGTCCCCATTAGACAGGCCAGGGACTCGCCCGGCGAGGTGTAACTGTGTCATCGTTCCGCAGGAAGTTAAATGACATGAAAAGCTGTTATGAAGCTTCGTGTTTGGGGAATTTGGGGGAGACAATGGGGAGGCAGCAGGCACTGTCGGGGTGTGGTCTCAGGGACACGATGCCCTTCGCTCCTGCCTGCCAGCCCGGACATGCAGAGCGGGCCGGGGCCAGAGTGTGGGGTGCCCAGTCTGGGGGAGCACTGACCGACTCAGCAGCAAGCACAAGATCAAGCCTCACTTTTCCAGCGATGCTACGGGAAGGTGGTTCCAGAGCCAGGCGGGCTCGCCGCGTGACAGCTGCACGTGACGGCAGCGGGCGGGCGTTTCAAGGACACTGCAGGTTAAACCATGCTGCACCAGAGCCCGTCAATGCAGGTGATGCCAGCAGGCGGAAGACGCCCGGCTTGCAGCAAACTGACAGGCTCCCGACACCTGAGTCCAAACGCGAGGTGCAAGGTGAGGGCCAGGCCCCCGGGGAAGGGGCGGCGGGCACCATGCCCCAGGACGGCGCTCGCTTCAGAATGAAACGGACTCAGGACTATTCATGCTATTCCCGGCGACTTAGAAAAAGGGCAAACTGCCTTCGGGAAGAGGATTAGAGCAGAAATAATTTTAAAGAGCTAAGCCAGTACTCCAAGCAGTAACTACAAGATCCGAGGCCCAAATAAAGCATGGCCACACAGGTGACCTATAAAATGCAAAGACAACATCACGCACACGCAGGTAGTTTTCAGACCCTGCAGGAGATGGCTTCCCAGCCTCTCCCTCACCCGCTTCCTCCTCCGGGCTGGGGGGATTGGTTTATTGATTTTTTTAAAATTGGGATATTTATGCCTAGATTCATGTACACACACACACACACACGCACACACACACGCGCGCGCGCGCGCGCGTATTATAAAGTGCATAGAAAAATATACATCTGAGTAATTCAAATATGCATATTAGATTCTTGTATAGGAAAGTGGATACTTTTTAACATAATAGTTCTATAAATACATATATAATTCAGGTTTTATGAAGATTAAACTTTCAAATCGCTTCTAATTTCAAGACATATTTGTATAGAAAATAACAAAAGGAGTTTAGTGATTTATAAAAGTCGTGTGGAATTTTTTTCTCTGATTAACGAATTCTTGGCTGTCACTCAGTCTAACCTGATTTCATTCTCTTCTATGTGGTGGCAGGCACCTTCTAAAAATAGCCTCGAATTAAAATTATGGCCACGAGTCGTTTCAGTTTACCAGGCTTTGGTATATTACTAATTTGTGATTTTCATATTCATTTGAACCTAAAAGCTTTTTCCATGATTGAATTCACATTAATAGCTCAAGCTTTATTAAAAGGAGAGTCTTTTAGAAAAGGTAAAAGCATGCTTCTTTGTCACGTACTATCATATATAGATAATTTGTGGGGCGACTTCCCGTTGTTCTAATTTCCAAAGACCTAGTGTTGATTCTAAATAATTCCGTCATGACAAGGAAGCGGTGTGTGGATAAAATTAATATATGAGATGAAGGTTATTTCTATTTCATTTAAAAATTATTTTTCTCTTCTCTCTCTCTCTCTCTCTCTATATATATATATATGCACATATATTATTTTAACTTAATTCTCAGGCTGGAGAGGAGGTGAACCAACAATTATCAAACTCTATTTTTGGGGCCCTTTCTGTGTTATTTCACTGAATTCTGGCAGGACGCTGCCGAGAAGGTAACGGGGTGAGATCGTAGGGATCGAAGTCCCAGAGGGAAGCCACTCTGTAACTTTGCCTCTGTGTCACTCAGACCCCAGGCTCTTTTTCTCATTCCAGAAACTTCTGGGACAGGTATGGCTTCGCTCTTTAGAGCTGACAAACAGAGGGACGTGCTAGGATCCAAGGCAACACGGAAGGAAATGCGCATTTCACCGGGAAACGACTGCATTTCGAGAATGGATTCTGTGACACTGCATCTCCGCTGGAGGCCCTGCTCCCGCCAGAGCAGCCCGTGTCTGTCCTACGGTCGCCTCCTGCACACGCGTGGCCCGCAGGCTGCCTGCTGCCCTGCAGGAACTCGCGCGTGTGGCAGTCTGTCACTAACGCTCATCAGAGGCAGCCCACGCCGGGGACCCCTGTCCCGGGAGAGGAAGGGGGGCGGGGTGGCTGAGAGGACACGGCCTGGCCCCCCGCCCGAAGCCCTGGGGAACGGTCCTAGCTGTGGATTGAGAGCCACCTTGGAAGGTCGGGGAGCATTCTGGAGAAAAATATTCCTGCTTTACTATTCACCCAAATTCACTTTAATTTTCTCAGTGTTTCCGTAACGGGCCCGTCCTGTCTCCAGGATCCACCTGAGGTGCCACGTGACATTTCATGGCGTTTCCCTTTTGGTGTCTCAGCCTCGGTGGCTTCTCAGACTCCCCTTGTTTGTAAAGACTTTGGCGGTTTTGACGCTGGTCGAGTATTTTGCAGCGTGTCCCTCAGTAGGAACGTGTCCGATGTTTTTCTCATGGAAGAATGAGCTGATGGGTCGTTGGGGAAAGACCACAGTGAAGAGCCCCTTCTCAGCACATCCTACCCAGGGGACATGCCATCAGCAGAGTCGGCCGCTTCTCTGATGACCTCAGGTTCCTCTCACTGCAGACACGGATCAGTGACCCAGCCGTGGGTGCTGGGCGAGCTCCCTGCTGCTGGGAGCCACGCCTGCAAGGAGTCGGGGGTCACAGAACCAGAGGAGGCAGGCGAGGACGGCACCTTGCCTGCACGGGGTACTCATACGTATTCGCACAGGTACACACCTGCATATCAATTCACCTGGATGCCTGGGGCTCGCCAGCGTGTGGGGAGGGAAGGCCATGGGCGCCCCTGGCGGGCGAGGGAAGGTGAGGCCCCAGGCACCGCCAGAGCTCGCTGCCCGGGCGGGCAGAGCGCTCTCTCCCTCCGGTTTGGAGGGCACCGCGCCGGGTTCCAGCGGCCCCGTGGGGAGGGGTCCCAGGGCGTGACAAGGAGAAGAGGGAAGAAGGGCGGAGCATCCCGCCGAGGACGCGCGCTGGGGGCCCCGGCCCTCCCGGGACAGGGCCTGGTGCCCACAGTGGCACCGCCAGCA
>NW_011889045.1:240112-241684 GCF_000151845.1 Pteropus vampyrus
CCCGCCAGAGCAGCCCGTGTCTGTCCTACGGTCGCCTCCTGCACACGCGTGGCCCGCAGGCTGCCTGCTGCCCTGCAGGAACTCGCGCGTGTGGCGGTCCATCCCTAACGCTCATCAGAGGCAGCCCACGCCCTGGACCCCTGTCCCGGGAGAGGAAGGGGGGCGGGGTGGCTGAGAGGACACGGCCTGGCCCCCCGCCCGAAGCCCTGGGGAATGGTCCTTCCTAGCTGTGGATTGAGCGCCACCTTGGAAGGTCGGGGAGCATTCTGGAGAAAAATATTCCTGCTTTACTAGTCACCCAAATTTACTTTAATTTTCTCAGTGTTTCCCTAACGGGCCCGTCCTGTCTCCGGGGTCCACCTGAGGTGCCACGTGACATTTCATGGCGTTTCCCTTTTGGTGTCTCAGCCTCGGTGGCTTCTCAGACTCCCCTCGTTTGTAAAGACTTGGGCGGTTTTGACGCTGGTCGAGTATTTTGCAGCGTGTCCCTCAGTAGGAACGTGCCCGATGTTTTTCTCATGGAAGAATGAGCTGATGGGTCGTTGGGGAAAGACCACAGTGAAGAGCCCCTTCTCAGCACATCCTACCCAGGGGACATGTCATCAGCAGAGTCGGCCGCTTCTCTAATGACCTCAGGTTCCTCTCACTGCAGACACGGATCAGTGACCGAGCCGTGGGTGCTGGGCGAGCTCCCTGCTGCTGGGAGCCACGCCTGCAAGGAGTCGGGGGTCACAGAATGAGAGGAGGCAGGCGAGGACGGCACCTTGCCTGCACAGGGTACTCATACGTATTCGCACAGGTACACACCTGCATATCAATTCACCTGGATGCCTGGGGCTCGCCAGCGTGTGGGGAGGGAAGGCCGTGGGCGCCCCTGGCGGGCGAGGGAAGGTGAGGCCCCGGGCACCGCCGGAGCTCGCTGCCCGGGCCGGCAGAGCGCGCTCTCCCTCCGGTTTGGAGGGCACCGCGCCGGGTTCCAGCGGCCCCATGGGGAGGGGTCCCAGGGCGTGACAAGGAGGAGAGGGAAGAAGGGCGGAGCATCCCGCCGAGGACGCACGCTGGGGGCCCCGGCCCTCCCGGGACAGGGCCTGGTGCCGACAGCGGCACCGTCAGCAGAGTCCTTCAAGTCTGACAAAGACCGCGCAGAAACGTGTCTAAATTCTGAGAGCCGAAGATGTGGCCAGGCCAAGTGGGACCAGGCAGTTTCTGTAAATCTTGGCCCCGATACCGGAGGGCTGATCTGACCCCATCGCTGAGTTAGAGGAGGCTGCGTGGTCACAAAGCTGTGACAGTTAAAAGCGCTGAGCACACGCGAAGCCAGCGCCCCGCACTGTCCCTCTGCACGTCTGCGATCTCGCCCAGGACGCGGCTGAGAAACGAGACCAGACGAGGGCCTGGGGGCGCCCTCGACGCGCTCGGGCGTGCTGAGTGCCACCGACCCTCGTGGGCGCGCCCGCGGATCCCGGAAAGTCTGTTAAAGGTGACCAGGAAAACCCTCCGTAGGGGCAAAGGCCAGTGTCTAAAAGTGATGGAAGAAAATGCAAGCAACACGCAGAGGAAAAAGTTATCAAA
>NW_011889045.1:241812-244898 GCF_000151845.1 Pteropus vampyrus
CCCTCGATCCCAGCACCGTCTCGTTCCCAGACCCCTTCGCCTGCTCACGGCTCCACCTCGAACCCTGAGGCGCACGGCGCGGCCCGTGGACACCCAGGGGCCAGCAGCCCTAACTCAGCTCCACTGCCTCAGTCGTCGCAAGCTGGGGGTGACGGTGCTGGGCCGGGCCTGGTGGGTAGGTGTGCGGTGAACACGGAGCGGAAGGTGGCGAACAGATCGCCCCGAGGAGCAGTGAAATAAAGGAGATGTTGGCGACGGCGTGTTCTCTTCCGGACGCCGTGGGAATGAGAAAGTTATCTCAGAAAAGGCAGGAGGCCCTGGTACCGGGCCGCCGGGCAGTGTCCCGACCTCCACGTCATGGAAAAGAGCCCCTTCCTCTCCATTCGCCGCTGGGACAGGCTGTGAGGGGGTCACTGAGAAATGCAGGTCGGCCGCACCCGGGCGGGCCTGCGCTGGCCCGCGGACGCTGGGCTCCGCTCCGGCCACCACATGGAAGAGTTGGTTTCAGGGACGCCCATGCCCGTTCCCCTGCACCGAGGTGGAGAACGTGACAATCGGAGTGAGCTCGGAGTGCTCCTGCGACCGAAGCCTTCCCTTCCCGCACCCGGCTCAGCGCACGTCCCTCCGTCCCTGCCCCCTGGGCATTGGCGCATGGTGTTTTCTGAACTGGCTTCTCTCCACTGTCCACTCGAGGCCAGGCCTAGCGCGTCCTGACCCCGCCTGGAGGATGCCCATCAGTAGATGCCGCCCCGGGAAGCAGCCTGGCCCCGCTCCAATCCGGCCCGCGTTCCGCCAGCTCCCCCGCATGCTCACCCCGCGACGCGGCAGCCCGGTCCGTGGGGCTCCCACACACAGCTGCTGACCAGAGGAGGCCCTGGTGCTCCTGCTCCCAGCTGTGCGCAGTTTGCACCAAATCCACATAACCAGCTCAGTTAAAAACAACAAGTCTGGAATTATTAAAACGCATGACAAAAAAAATGGTGATTGTAATACTCCATGATACAAAAACAGTGAAGATTTAGTCTACGGCCACGCCACCCTGAACGCGCCCGATCCCGTCTGATGTCGGACGCTAAGCAGGGTCGGGCCTGGTTAGTACTTGGATGGGAGACCACCTAGGAAGACCAGGTGCTGTAGGCATAAAAATAAAAAAATAAGGGATTGTAAGCTGACAGGGTCCTTGCAATCTGTGAGGTCAACCGAGGGTTGCCTCGCCTAAAAAAATTTAAAAAAATAGTGAAGATTTTAAAATGCTACTCTCTAGTTTGTTTCTAATTTTTTTCTTTAAATTCCAAGATACTGACACTATTTGCATAAAGCATTCTAATGATACAAACCACTCAAAACATCTTGTGAAAAGCAATAGCCCAAAACACATAAACAACCAGAGTGCAGTTAACATTTCAACAGTGGTCGACTCTTTTTGGAAATAACTCTCCCCGGTCCTTAATAGCTGATTGAACTTTTACTAGGACACGCGGCCAGGGTTCACCCAAGTCATGGAGAGTTAGTAAGAGTTTGTGGCCCTCAACTGCTATAAATTTTATGTTTGGTAAACTCGCTAGAGAATAATTGAGTCAATGTAATAGAAAATTTTGCTTTCAATTTACTGACTGTGTGTTACGGACACAGAGGTCGTAACAGTGCTTCGAAGTGCAGTCACACTAACTCACTGTGACTTGACAGCAGCTAATATTCCCCCCCACTGCCGAAAGATGCACTCCTGCTAAAGGCTTGTGAGAGAGGCCGCGTGCATGAGGCCATGAAACGGGCCCACGCGATTCCTTTCGGCCACGACGCTATCGACGGCCATGTGTCCACCTGTTGAGGTGTAGGGGCACCCCTTATACCTGCGGTAGAAAATGTAAATTAAAGCTCAGGCGGGCACACACCTGACTCTGAATCTCACAGAAGGAAGCGAACTCAAGTTCCTTGGGTTTGCATCCTGAGTTCGGGACGGCGACCTGTGTCATCCTGAGCTTGTCTAGAGAAATGAGTGCACCCGGGAGTGTTTAACGAGCTACACTAGCACGGGGACTGTCGCGGGAATGAAGCCCTCGGATGAATTTGGGGAACCAGCTCTCCGCCCCCACCTCTGGACTCAACACTCCCGCTGAACAGAGTGAGGCCAGACCCTGTCGCCAAACACACACGTCCGTGGGATCTGGGGGCCTAATGCAAGGAAGAGTCTCAGAAACCAGGTTTACCTTATCGGAAATATATGTTTAAATATAGAGAGCGTCTTCCTTCACAGCCCCCCGCGAGGCACGCAGAGACAGACGAAGCGGGACACGAGCGAGTGACAGCCGGAGGGACTGGCAGCCCGTGACACCCCCATGCCCACGCCCAATCTCGGTGAAGAACAAGAGGGCGGCCTCCCTGTCCGCGGCGCAGGTGGCGCACACGTGGGTGTCCTTTCTCGGTGCGAGGCAGGGGGCGGCCGGCTGGCTCACGGAGACGCTGAGGGAAAGGGGGAGCTGTCCCCCTGCACGCCACCCAGTGTCCCCGGCTAGAATTCCAGCCGTCCCTCTGCACGATCACCTGTCCCTCCCCTTAGAAACGGGTACCCCGCCAGTCCCGGGCAAGGCCTCCTCCTCCCGTACCGCGAGTGGCCCCTTCTCTCTCCACGGTCTTAGTTTATCAGTGACTCTTCAATGGTTTCTGATTTTCAGCCTCACGTTATCATTGCGTGCGCGTATTTCTAACTCCCACGAGGGCAGGAGGAGCCTGGCATGTCCCCTTAACGTCACAGAACGTGGCACAGGACCTAGTACATGAGCTACCCAGTGATGTCTGTCAAAGACATAATCTGAACATTGATTAATCCATTGACTCCACGGACAACATATTGGATGCACTCTTAAATTCATCTGCCTGAAATTTTACCATTAAGCATTCATTACACGAGGTGGTAATTGTCTTTTTTAATGTAATTAGGCCCAGAAGGGAAACGTACCCTTATTAGTAACCATTAACAGCTCTTTGTGAATGAGTTTATTGTTCATCAAATCAAGGACATTTCCGTTCTTTCTAATCTAAAAATAGATAATAGTAGATTTTAATTGGAGGAAGGGAGATTGAGGATC
>NW_011889045.1:244948-246881 GCF_000151845.1 Pteropus vampyrus
GTATATATGTGTGCACGCGAGTCTATTTTACACACTCAGATGAATGTACCATATCCGGAGAATGTGAGAACATTCAGAACATTTTTTCTAATATATTTTTGTTTTGTTTCATACATTGGATGATGGCAGAAGGGTGGTCCGCCTGCTTTAAAAGCAGTTTGGAAAGAGAATTTCTCATATATATTCAACCAGTTAAGATTATAGTTTTCTTATCAGTAGCTGAATAAAACAAGTTTGGAACATAGTTATTACTTAACTCAATAAATCGCATCTTAAGCAATGTTTACGGCATCGCCGTTCTCTAGAGAGACGACAATTTCTTGAAAAAGCTTCCTTAGATTAAAAAATAATTGTTCTTTAAAATTATTACAAATTTTACAATCCTATTTATTAATTGATCCAATACATATTTTAAACTCACTAAATCTTTCAAAATCAGAGCAGGCTGGTACAGAGAAAAACATTGTTAAGTTATATAAAGAACTTATATAAGCTCTTTCATACAAGTAAAAGTCAAGTCAGCTTACATTTAATAACTTCAAGAATTTTAATAGATATAAAATGTTAGTGGAAAAATATTAAAACACAAATAATTTAATGTAGTTACAGGTGCCACCAAAATAATAATTCTGGAAATTTTTAAATCATTATATATTAATTGGAGATTAATAAGATGCTGTCATGTAGAACCGACTAGCTTGAATAGTTAATATCTAAATAAAACTCTTTAGAAAAGAAATGGTTAGTAATTGTTATTTACACCTCAAATGACTAACACTGAAAAAAAGTAGGTCGTTTGAAAGGTGTTATATATTTTTTAACTATGCCAGGCTATAGGTTGTAAAATAGTAAATATAACAGTAAATATAGTAAAATATGAATCTAGTAAAATATAGATTATGTAAATACAGTAAACAGAAGTTGAATAAAGTTATTGCTATTTAAGCTTTTACATAAAATATGCAAATACGCGTGCCCAATCTTCCCGCATTTTCTCCTCCGGAAAGCATCGCTTTCTAGAATATACAGATTTTCTTCGTGGAAACGTATCTCGGCCGTGGGATCTGGCTGGATATTGGAGGATTGCCAGTGACTTCTGCTATTAATTGAGAGACGATGCCGAGGCCCTGGGAGACCCCGCAAAGAGCAAGCGTCTGCGGAGCGAGGCTGCGGCCGCGAGGAGCCGGGAGGGCGGGACCTTGAGGAACAGCTTCTGGGCGTCGGAACCGGACGTGCGGGGCGGGGTGCGGGGGCGTCCGCTAAGGAAGAGGAGGCGCTTGGCGCGCGCATCGCGGAGGCCGTGGGACCGGGGGTTAGGAACCGGGGATTTGGGAGATACCTGCTCCTCCACGTGGAAATTCAGATAAAGCTCGCTCATGTTCCCGTTATTCCGTGCACCCGGGCCCGCTCAAGGCGGTGGGCGTGGGGCCATGGCGAGCGCCAGAAAGTCACCGATCACGAATCACCGAGCTAGGTGACGAGGAAGGGAGAAGTGTAAAGCAGTCACCCTCCCGCACGTCTAACATCTGCGGGGACAGAGCAGTGTGTCAGCTCCCGCCGAAGTGTGGAGGAAGGACATAGGACGCGCTTCTCCCGAGCGAATTAATTAAAAGAAAATTAATTCCACAAAACTCACTGCCCTCAACCTACGGCGCGCGCGGGCCATTGGCATGCGACGCGTGTGTTGTGTCATCCGTGCTGCTTTACCGTGGGGGAGGCAGGCGCACAGGATGGGCGTCCGCAGACTCCCCGCCACCCCCAGCGTCCCCCACGCTCGAGGGCCCCCGACCTCGACTCTCCTGTGCCAGCCCACTCGGGACCCTAGAACCGCTGGCCGGCCCGGAGTCATTTTAAGGTATGGCGAGTGTCCTGGACCCTCCCTTCGACTCCAGAAGGAGCACTTTTGAGGTAGAGATTCTGTGGCTGTGCACGG
>NW_011889045.1:246931-247578 GCF_000151845.1 Pteropus vampyrus
AGTTTATTGTTCATCAAATCAAGGACATTTCCGTTCTTTCTAATCTAAAAATAGATAATAGTAGATTTTAATTGGAGGAAGGGAGATTGAGGATCAGTCCGAAGTCCAAGCAGAAGGGGGCAGGGAGGCAACTGCCACTCTCCGCGCCGAGGGACGGACAGGCAGGACACAACCGCACGGGACAGCCCTGCTTCGTGGATCTAACGCGGCCCTCAAGACGAAAATGACTGTGCTGGTGTTATGCCTTAAAAGAAATGGCAGGTAACACACAGATCTCTCGCACATCCCAGGCACGAAACGCGATGAATCCGCCCTAAGTTCTTCCATATTTGGGAAAGAGAAGGAGGCGAGCTGTTAATTTTGTGTTTGAGGAACTTCGGGAATGAGGGGCCCGGCTCGTGGGTCCTCTTCACGGGAGGCTGAAAAATAAGCTCGAACGTGGTGCCTGGGCGAGATGCTTCTCTTAGACTTCGCGTTCGCTACCGATGTCATTTTTCTACGAGAAGCACTGCACGACGTCCGGGAGGGGTGAGTATGAAAAGGAGAATCCTGGCCCGAATGATTTGTTTCGACTCACTGCACCCTAAATTCACTGAATGTATTTCCAACTATTTATATTGGGGAACTTTACATAGGACTAAAACCAT
>NW_011889045.1:248293-251677 GCF_000151845.1 Pteropus vampyrus
AGTTTATTGTTCATCAAATCAAGGACATTTCCGTTCTTTCTAATCTAAAAATAGATAATAGTAGATTTTAATTGGAGGAAGGGAGATTGAGGATCGGTCCGAAGTCCAAGCAGAAGGGGGCAGGGAGGCAACTGCCACTCTCCGCGCCGAGGGACGGGCAGGCAGGACACAACCGCACGGGACAGCCCTGCTTCGTGGATCTAACGCGGCCCTCAAGACGAAAATGACTGTGCTGGTGTTACGCCTTAAAAGAAATGGCAGGTGACACACAGATCTCTCGCACGTCCCAGGCACGAAACGCGATGAATCCGCCCTAAGTTCTTCCATATTTGGGAAAGAGAAGGAGGCGAGCTGTTAATTTTGTGTTTGAGGAAATTCGGGAATGAGGGGCCCGTCTCGTGGGTCCTCTTCACGGGAGGCTGAAGAATAAGCTCGAACATGGTGCCTGGGCGAGATGCTTCTCTTAGACTTCGCGTTTGCTACCGATGTCATTTTTCTACGAGAAGCACTGCACGACGTCCGGGAGGGGTGAGTATGAAAAGGAGAATCCCAGCCCGAATGATTTGTTTCGACTCACTGCACCCTAAATTCACTGAATGTATTTCCAACTATTTATATTGGGGAACTTTACATAGGACTAAAACCATGAATAATTTTCAACGTTAGCATTATCATTTATTAATTAATTTGTCCATTCATTCGTTCATCGAAAATGAACTCACTGCGTGAAAGAAGGTAAACCCGTCTATGTCCTCACCCGGAATGCTCGATTTTCTAGGCTACATACATGCAATTTTCATAAAGCTATGCGTTATAGTTTGTATAATTGACCGTATGCACATTTTCCTGTAACCAGAGTGACGACGGATGAATATAAGATGACCCACTATTCTTGGAGAGACAGAGAAGGGTTTATAGAAAGATACATAGGATTTTCTTGAAAAGCGAGGGCACCAAACTCTTCCAAGCAGAGTGAAAGGCAGAAGAAAATGAAAGAAACTCTGCAGAGCTGACGGTCCTCCGGGGGTGCGGATGGATGAGTTTGTGTAGCGGGAGGGGGAGTTCTGAGGCCACGGTGAGCACTGGGGGCAGGTCATACAGGCTTCTGTCAGTCCAGGGAGGTTGAATCTTATTCAGTATCGGGGATGTAAGGCAGAAAGGAATGAAAAGTAGGGTGTACAGAAAATTAAACTTGCCTTTTAGAAAGACACCTTTCATGATGGTGTATCATAACACAAAGCACCGTTACAGAAACAAAACGGATTTATTTTTTTTAAAGGATCAAAATATAAAACTTAAAATGTATCCCCTGGGAGCTATTAGACTTTTCAAATTGGGTATTTGCGATGATTTTAATAAACATATCCAGTTCATGTAAGTTTCCATGATCACATTATGAGTTTGAAAAGATTAGGAACAGACAAAAAAGATTAGAACTCTCTCATTTCAAAATATTACCTAAACTATCCAGGGTAGAGAGAAAAATAACTATCCTGTACTATATAATTCTTCACTATAAAATAATGGCTTCCTGCACAGATTACAGAGTACTATGTAATAAAAGTACTGGTGTAAATTACTGCAGCATGGATGCACATAGCACGGTCCTAAAGGTTATACACTGACCCGTGTATACAATGAATTTTTATATAATAAACCAACGAATGACTATCGTTTTGCTGAGAACTTTTTGCAAGGTTAACAACATATGTTTTCCCCTTCATTGGAACACTAAATGGCTTGGAAAGATCACAGTTAATTTCCACTTATTCTATTTGTCTCATTTTCCCTCTTTTAGACAGTTTACATTTCTTCAAAAACAATCTCGTTAGAATTTTTAAGGAACTCCATTTTGGCTTACTTAAGGACAATAGTGCAATATTGTCCAAGGAGACCGTGGAAATATATACCGTGACTGGTGACGTCAATCCTCCTGCTCTGAGACATAGCTGTAAAATGCTCTCGCAGAGGAGAACAAATCTAAAACTTTGGTAAAATAAAGTTACTTGAATTCTTAAAACAATACATAAGCAGATCCCAGGGTCCATTAAAAGGTCCTCATCTTCTTGGACAAAGCGAACTAAATTCCGGTGTTGTACCTCTGCGTGCTAAGAATACAGATGATTTTCATTTTATCCGGTTATCTGTTTTCTAAGTTTTCTATAATGGATGTGCATGATGCCTTCATAAAAAAAAAAAAGAAAGAAAGAAAGAAATAGTTTGTTTTCCACAGGAAGCTATTTCCACATGAGTTAGACAGCCTGACACTAATAATAATTTCTAAGTAAATGTACAGACAGCCTCATACTTGCTAGTAGTTGGTGTGTACCTTGCACAGGTGACCCCACTCTAATATTCTCGACCAAACCCCCCTCTCCGTGCTCCTCCAGCCCCTGCACCACCGTTGCTATTACACTTACTCTACCTTATTGTCATCTGTTGCTTATTTTCGTTGCTCTTCACTGAGCTCTACGCTCCTTGAGGTTAGGGACACCGTTCACTTCATTTTAATATCCCTCGGTCCCATGACAGCGTCTAACGCACGAGTCCATACTCGAGAGGTCTTTGCCGACTGAGTGTAGGGATGAGGGCTGTGGTTATCACGTACTTTACCAACTGACGCATTTCCAATCCTCCCTGAAAATGAATGTAGTAATTTTTGCACGAAAAAGTTTTATGTAATTTCATTAAGGAAAAGACATGTTTTTCTTTTAACCAAGATGTTTACCATATGCAACGTTTGTCCATCGTTATTGGAGGTGCAATGATTTGAATTCATATGATTTCCCTTAAGCCTCAATGAGTTATTTAAGCATTTCACACACTGCAGCTCTGCAGGAACCAACCTCTTCGATCTTCTTGTTTTCCGTATGTGTTGCCCCATTCTTAAGGGATATTTTCACATGGTCTGAAAATCTGGGTTGACAGTGATTCTTTGCTTGGTTTTGCTTTCTGCACCTCGCAGATGCCGTTCCACACGGGGGCATCCGTGATTTGCGACGTAAAACCAGCAGTCCTTCACCCGGTCCCACCCGTGCCTGGCACGTGTCATTTTCCACTGGCCGCTTTCCACATTTCCTCTCTGTCATTTTCCACAGTTCGACTACAATGCGTCCGGGATGGTTCTTTCTCCTGACGCATCTTCAGTTTGCTGAGCATCTTGAATACCCTTTTTTTCCCCTCCAAGTTTGGAAAGTTTCGGCCATTGTTATTACAGATACGTTCTGCCTCAGCCTTTCTCTGCTAATTCCGGCATTATGATTAGACTTGTGTTAGACATTTTATAGCGTTTCCAAGAACCTGATGCACCGTCCATGGTTTTGTTTGTTTGTTGTTTGTTGTTTGTTTTTGTTTTTGTCAATTTTTTTTTCTCAGAGTAGGTCA
>NW_011889045.1:252382-257362 GCF_000151845.1 Pteropus vampyrus
CAAGGAACGTGGAGCTCATGCCAGGGTTTTCCTTAGCCCGCCCAGCACTGACTCCCACGTGTCCTTGGAGTAAAGCCATGAAAAATGGAACCCTCACCCTGGGCTGTTCTCTCTTCCTACCTTTTCCAATTCATCGCCTCTAAAACCTGCCTGCTTTTTTCAGCCTCCAGTGCTATCCGTTTTTTTCTTCTCTTCTAATTTATTTATGTTTGTATTTCACCTACAGTCGCTAATACAGAGGGTTGGGTCAGATGGTTTATTTGAAATATCCTGAATTGCATTTTTAGAAAAAAAATATTTTTGCTTTGCCCTCAGGATGCATTTGCTTATTTCTGACACAAATGTTAATTTTTAAGGATAGCCGCTTTATTTTTATATTTGCTGTGTGCCATTCGTACTCTATCGTTACAGCATTTTAATTCCTAGTCCTCTGGGAAATAGATTTTCTTATTTGAAATTTGGGGTGAAGAAAATTGAGCTATACTCCATACGATTTCTGAAAACTATAAACAGGACTCAAGTTGTTTGATTTCAAGTCCCACGCTCATTTTCTCACATGTGAGAAATGTGCCTCTGTGTGGATTTGCGTGTGTGTTTTGATAGGTAAACATCCGTGAGAGGGGAGAGGACTTCTTCACCCCTGTGGATGTCCCAGAATGAGCCCACCACCTCACTGGGAGCCCAGGGACAGACTGAGGGTTTGGAGTGTGCATCCTGCTATCCGCGGGTCCTCAGGAACTTCCTCTGGACACCGTGCCTTGCAAGTGATGTGCATTCACTGGGTACGAAACTCACAGGGTTACAGACTGACTGAGAAATGCTATTTTTCCCTACAATAATTTACAAGCTTTAAAATAAACCCAAATTCTTTAACAGTGGAACTAAGTCGTGTCAACGGAACCGTGGCTAAGCTGTCACTTAGTACAGCCCTTGAAGAGTCCTGCTAATTTTATCTGTGACATGATGCATTGCCTCGAATTACACAACGTACTCCATATGCAAATACCAAACAAATTATCACCTGTAAGTGTGGCACAGAAATAAAGCCGATATTCACTGGTTTTCTCTTTATTATCAACTGTCTTCATTCCTGTTTCTGTCATTATTCTGGGAATTGGTACAAGGTGAACATTTTAGTCCTTTCAGTGCTAGAAAAAGTTGAGATTGAGCACTTCAAAGAAAACTCACCACAATTACCTTATTTTAAATAAAATAATAGGTACATTAAGTGACGGGAATGAAAAACAGGCCAAAATTAGACTTGAAAGAGAGGCAGGAAATTTGGCTAAATAATACAAAATGGAGTGTTGTAAAAATTGACAGTTCTTAGTCACATCAGAGCAAGGTCATACTTAATGAAGCTAAAAAAAGTAAATTTAGAAGAAGCTGAGGGAAATTTTGGGAACTATTTGATATTCTGTGTGACTGTCTTACTTAGATTCTGTTCTCTCATTTTCTGGCTGTCTTCATCCAATATTCTTTCAGAGGCCCTGTCCTAGAGCCAGATGGCATAAAAATAACTACACTATTAATCCTGCAGTGTGAGGGATACAGATATTCACTTTTTAGTATGCAAATAAATAGCAAAAATGAAAATGATTGAATGTTAATGAATTTATCCTGGGAAATAACTCTCTGAAGTATAGCTATATTTAGATTATTTCTAATTAACCTAACATGCAAATATCGATTTATATAGACAACTGCCTTCTCTTCTATTTCAGCAGATTATAAACTTGAAAATGAACCCAAATAAAAAATTTTGCTAAATTATTTATCTTCGTATGAATTGGTTTAAAATTGCTTAGTTAGTGGTCAGTATTTTAAAACTGTTTAAATTCAGTAATATAGTCAACACAAAATCTAGATCTATATACCTATTGACAGCAGACTTAATACAGAAGAAGTATCTTGTTCAGCTGTATTCTTTGATACCTTACTATAGCGAAATGTCTGCTGTTTGCTTCGGGAAGCTTTAAGACATGAAAGGAAGATGCGTTTACGGTTTCTACTCTTGCACATCTAACTTTGTTACGGCGTTGATGAGTACCAGAAGGATTCTATAGTTTATTAAGTCAGCTTAAAGGAATTTTAACTTAATTATGCCAACCGCATGTGTATAGAAATTAATATACACCTTACGTAGTTCAATTAGGTCGTTATGCTAAATCATAAAATAATTCTAATATTTTGGTCCACTGAAAGTGAAAGTAAATGACTTTATAAAGAAAGCCATGGCACTGAATCCTCCAAATGATTAAAGAAAATCAAGAATGCAGATTAATGAAATGTAGTGTCGGGATAGAAAATGCTGCATTTAGCCAGGAAACCACAGCTAAATTTTCTATGGCTGCCCCATCAAGGTCGAACATGTTTTGGACATTATTATTTAACTTCTTAGAAGGCGTTCATCAAAAACCTGTTTACATACCATTACACAAATCTATTGCTGAGTACTTTATAAAATATGCTATTTGAGCACAGGATGTAGCATACATATTTCCCTGGGAAGTCTAAGGGTCTGATATGAATTCTTCAATTAAGAATCATTTAAAACTACTGTTCTACATGTGAGAAGAACTGGATTTTAATATGATAGTATCAGCCTCTTCCAGGTTAAAATTCTGTAGAGAGCGAAACATCGAGATCTAGATCGTTTAATACCATTGATTAAAATAGGTGCATTGTCTGCAAAGTAGTTCTCTGCAGTGATTACTCTGGCGTGTGGCTATGGGCTTGCCTCCTTTCTGGCCAGAATTTTCGGAGCTTCCATTTCTCCCCACGAATGGGTTGTACCCCATTCGTCGGTGTTCTCAGGGCATCAGCAGTTTCTCTATATAGGGCTAATCGCGCTTTTTAATTATGTATATTTTTGTGTGACAATTTGCATATTTCTTCCTAACAGATGATAAACTCTACGAGAGGAGACAGCGCCTGTTTTCAGTCGTTCCCGTGATCCTGGTACAAACGCTGAGGGAACTTCACGCCGTCACACTGCGTTGAAAAGGGTTTCAGAATCAGACACACGCCTCGTGTGTAAACCCCAAGAACAGAAGAGTCAAGAGCAAATGAGTAGGGAGAAAGAACATTTCGCTAAGCCGAAAACCCTTCACTGCAGCCCAGTGAATAAATGTACGTGATATTTAATTCTCATATTTACAGTTTAAGGATTTAGAATAAGCTAACGCAAAGAAAGTGCTCTAACACCACAAAATGAAAATTCTAATAGTTACGAACATGTGTGTATGACATATAAATATGGAGGTTCTTAACGGGCATGCCTGAAACATCTTTTTGCTAAAATACAGATGAAAATAAAATCTCGATTATTTCTAATACTAACATAAGTTTCAGAGCTACTAACACTGACTAATGTGATTCGCGCAGAACACGGTTATAGGTAAAATAAAGTGATGCCAGAATTTCTTAGGAATTGAAAAGCAAAATGCCATGTATCCCCTTGGAGAAAATAGGTAATTGGTAAAATATTAAACAACGATCTACTTATTCTCATTTATTCCTCATTCTAGAGCGAAGCTAATCTATTATTATAGCGTAGCTCACGGTGCATTAGGAAAATTACTTCGATGTGTGAGACACTTTAAAGCACTAGATTCTTATCATAGATATAAAATGGTCAGTGCAGAAATTCTTTCCTTGTCCCTGGTTTTTCTGTATATTTCTGAGTGTTTCCAGCATTCCCAATTTTCTCCGAAATTTGTGACAATCAGAGGCCTTTTATTCCCAGGGCGAATGATCGAGGCGGCTGTCCCCAGATGACCCGGAGGCAGCCAGCCAGTTCCTACCTGCTCTAGCTCATCGGTTTAGACCTAGATTATTTATTTTTCCAACATACAGTATCTGAAGAGAACAAGACAGCATCCCTTCACTCCAGATGTGTAACGGTTTCCTTTTTTGGGACACGGGGGCTATTTTAAGTGCAATTACATTATGGAACAGTAGGCATAGATTTCCTCTGGTTTACTGAAGACCATTGTTCTGACCTGAATGTCTGTGTCCCCCCGAAACTGTCATGCCGAAACCATCCTCCCTGGTGGGACAGTGCTGGGCAGTGGGACCTTGGGTGGTGATTAGATGTGGTCATGAACCCATTCCTGGAGAACGGCAGCGTCCCCAGAGGGCTAGCCCCCTGCCTTGTTCCCCAGCACGCCAGGGCGCAAGAGAAGCCAGCAGCCCACACGCGGAAGAGGGTCCTCCCCAGACCCACCCCGCCCGCACCCTGACCTTGGCCTTCCAGCCTCCAGAACTGTGAGAAATAATTATCGGCTGTTTATAAGGTCCTAGTCTGTGGTTTTCGTTATAATGTCTCAAAATGGTCGTGGTTTTAACGGTGGCAAAGTATAAGGTTTTTAAGTGAATTATTAGAAATATAAGTACTTACAAATGAGCAGAGTCAGAAAGGAACCCCCAAAACACAAACAGTCCACGATATGTTGGTCTCTTGCTGCTCACACCGCAAAGACAACCCTCCTGCTCTGGACAGAACATCGATCTGTGTCTTGAGGCTCTGCCTGGCCCTGGCCCTCCTGGCGGCCCCCCAACCCGGGGGCTGAGCATGCATGGCAGGAGCTGCACCCCAGCACCGGAGGGCATCTAGTGGGACTAGACAAGTGACACCTGGCTCAAGGTACGCTGCCGTCTCAGCTCTCTATCCCCAAGTTATCAGGATCTGAAGGTCCAGGGAAGTGTCAGCCACCTAATCGTGCATCATGCGGTCTATGACCACCGTCAAAGACTTACGTCGCTCTTTGGCCAATTTCAGTGAACTGTGTCGCATAGGCACGGCAATGTCCCCTACATTGTAACACCGCACAAGGGACTCAGCCCAGCTAAGCCAAGGACCAGTCGCGGCTTGTGATAATTCTGTGCTATGCAGCCAACAAACAGCCCTTCCTCTCTGTGTCCACGGGCCAAAGAAGATAATCTGCATTTTCATCCGCTGCTTCGTCTAGACGATGC
>NW_011889045.1:257412-260933 GCF_000151845.1 Pteropus vampyrus
AGCAGCCCACACGCGGAAGAGGGTCCTCCCCAGACCCACCCCGCCCGCACCCTGACCTTGGCCTTCCAGCCTCCAGAACTGTGAGAAATAATTATGGGCTCTTTATAAGGTCCTAGTCTGTGGTTTTCGTTATAATGGCTCAAAATGATCGTGGTTTTAACGGTGGCAAAGTATAAGGTTTTTAAATGAATTATTAAAATATAAGTACTTACGAATGAGCAGAGTCAGAAAGGAAGCCCCAAAACACAAACAGCTAAAAAAATAAGTGAAGAGAGGACTCGTCCCCACGCCCACGATATGTTGGTCTCTTGCTGCTCACATCGCAAAGACGACCCTCCCCACCAAAGCCCTGTCCCGCTGCTCTGGACAGAACATCGATCTGTGTCTTGAGGCTCTGCCTGGCCCTGGCCCTCCCGGCGGACCCCCAACCCCGGGGGCTGAGCGTGCATGGCAGGAGCTGCACCCCAGCACCGGAGGGCATCTAGTGGGACTAGACACGTGACACCTGGCTCAAGGTACGCTGCCGTCTCAGCTCTCTATCCCCAAGTTATCAGGATCTGAAGGTCCAGGGAAATGTCAGCCACCTAATCGTGCATCATGCGGTCTATGACCACCGTCAAAGACTTATGTCGCTCTTTGGCTAATTTCAGTGAACTGTGTCGCATAGGCACGGCAGTGTCCCCTACATTGTAACACCGCACAAGGGACTCAGCCCAGCTAAGCCAAGGACCAGTCGCGGCTTGTGATAATTCTGTGCTATGCAGCAAACAGCCCTTCCTCTCTGTGTCCACGGGCCAAAGAAGATAATCTGCATTTTCATCCGCTGCTTCGTCTAGACGATGCGTTTGATGATATCTGGGAAGCTGGGCAACGTGTTCACGCGAACACAGTGGTGACAAAGCCTGTCCCGGGAGGAAGGTCTCTGGATCCCCGAGGGACACTGAGGGCTCCCAGCTGTTCCCCTCTCTGCTCTCGGGAACACTTCCTGTGTGGGACCCCATTTAGCATCTGCTGTTCACAGCTGCCGTAATCTACAGTATTGTCCTCAGAGGTGCCCTTTAACTGCTCCCAATTCTTAATCGCAAGCAGAGCAAACACGCAGAGCGTCATGGACACAGACGACAGATGTTGGAGAAAGCGGCGGGGAGGCAGGTAAGGGCAAGCGGGGGTCAAATATAAGGTGATGAGAGATTGGACTTCGGGTGGCGAGCACACAAGGCAATAAACTGAAGGTGTAGCATTGAACTGGACACTTGAAACCTATATAATTTTATGAACCAAGGTTCCCCCAATAAATGTTTTTAAAAAATTAAAAACTTACATCAAATTAAAAAAATAAATATACGACAGATTAATTTCATTCTCTAATGCTTACTATAAGTGTACATATTGTGATGACCCACCAGCAGTGTAGTTTTTAAAAATTTTAATTTATTGGGGTGACATCGGATCAGAAAATCATATAGGTTTCAAGTATACAATTCAACACTGCGTCCTCTGTATACCGCATTGTGCACCCGAAGTCGAGTCTCTTCCGTCTCCACATCTTTGACGCCCTTTGCCCTTGTGGGCCCCCCGACCCCCCGGCGCCCGCCACGCTGCCGTCTGGGTCCATGTGTTTCTGTCTGTCCGCCTTGTCCCTTCGTGATAATGCACTATTAGCCCTTTCCCACCATGACATCAAAGTCAGCGTGGTCAAGATGAAGCAGCTCCCCCCGCCCCTTCCCGCACCGTGGCTGCGGGTCGGATGCCTGGTCACCGCGGGCGGGACCGCCGGGCGCCAGGGCACCTGAGCGGCTTGGCGAGGAGTCGCGGACGGTCTCACGTCTTCATTTTTTAAGTCGCGAAGTTTAATTCTTGCTTCCTGTAATTCTCAAATGCATTCTTTTATTCTCTGTTGCTAATGCTCCAACTCTACGGTAAACTCATTTCAGCTCCTTTCAGACATTATCCTCATTCTGTTCCATGGGAGTTTTCAGAATCACAAACCAAATGGAGCCTAAAAGCGCCTCTCGCCCATTCTGACTGGTAATTGACTCTTAATATAGTAGTGTCCTTCCAGACGACCTTGCTACTGTCGTAAAATCTTTTCCACAGTCATTGTCTCCCTGCATATGTGTCCCTAAGCTCTCAAATTCTTCTTTCATCTCTCAGTGGGAAAAAATGGTGCTATTTCAAGAAATGCTATCCACCAGTAGGGCGTAGGAAAAAATAAGTTTGTAAGACGTGCCTGTATGCCAAAAAGAGAAATATTCAAATAATTGACATGGAAAATGCTATAATGATTTTTAAATCAGCTTACACATTTCTGATGGCAATTCAGTTTAATAGTTTCAATCCCGAGTTAGCTGCATTTTTACTTGATTTTTTCTGTTAATTTTTTCTTACTCATTTTAGTTTATTATGTAGTTGAACCATAAATTAATAATCCATGTCCAACTCTGTCATAAAGGAGTTTGATATTAATTTTTAACATAGAATCTTAAATGTGAAATACGGTAGTTAGTTTTTCGATGTTTCACATGTATTTCTTTCTAACTATACTATTGAAAATAAGTTGCTTAGAGATAATATTGCGAAATGATGGATATTCGCTGCATTGTTTTGGAGCGATGCGCTTAAATTTCAGCAAGTTGGACATCTCAGAAGCTTGACTTGAGTTTCTCCCGTAAGGTGCATCAACAGCATCTCATTTCTGGGTCTGATCATTATTTCCGGGACCAGGCCTAGCGTCCTCCACTTCCGGCCTCAGTTCAAACAGTGTGGAGTTTGAGGCAATTTACATTCAGCTACTGAATCTTCAAAAGGGAGAAAGGCAAAGTGTTAATTCTCTAAACACTTTATGCCATAGAATACATTCCCGTATTGGTTCTCAAACAACTGAATGGATATATACAGCTCGTGAAGAGCGAGGTGCAGGAGTTTACTAAGCCCCGTGCCACGAGTAGATACAGTGAGAATAAGCAGCGCCTACTTCCTTGGGATTAAAATATATTTTCCATAATTTATGCAATCAAGCATTCTATTCAGCTTTGTGATGTCGTAACCATGGCTCAAAACAGAACACAGAGTGTCGGGAGGTAGCCCCTCTCCTGAGTTCTCGTGATGCCGAGTAGAGAGCCGTGTGGTCTCAGAGCAGTGGAGCCCCCTGCGAGTCTGATGTGAAAACACGGAGACGCTTATTGATGTGTTTTACTTTAAATTAAATATACTTGATTAGGAAAAGCACCGCGGATTTCAGCATTGAGAATTAGCTGAATTGATACACAGAGGAATTGCTTGATCTGCCTTGTAGGTTTCCATTCATTTATTCCTATAATATCCTTACTTTCTACAGTACTAATAAAATAATGGATTTATTTTAAATGGTGAAAAACAGCTAATGAAATGAAAAACCCATATTCTCTTTTTGTCGCTTTAGTTGCAGGCAGCAACACCATGAGGGTCCACGGTAGCCAGGTCCGGTTCAGGGGTTTTTGTTTTGTTTTGTTTAGATTTATTTTTGTATTGATGTAAAATTG
>NW_011889045.1:260983-265982 GCF_000151845.1 Pteropus vampyrus
AGTTTTTCGATGTTTCACATGTATTTCTTTCTAACTATACTATTGAAAATAAGTTGCTTAGAGATAATATTGCGAAATGATGGATATTCGCTGCATTGTTTTGGAGCGATGCGCTTAAATTTCAGCAAGTTGGACATCTCAGAAGCTTGACTTGAGTTTCTCCCGTAAGGTGCATCAACAGCATCTAATTTCTGGGTCTGATCATTATTTCCGGGACCAGGCCTAGCGTCCTCCACTTCCGGCCTCAGTTCAAACAGTGTGGAGTTTGAGGCAATTTACATTCAGCTACTGAATCTTCAAAAGGGAGAAAGGCAAAGTGTTAATTCTCTAAACACTTTATGCCATAGAATACATTCCCGTATTGGTTCTCAAACAACTGAATGGATATATACAGCTCGTGAAGAGCGAGGTGCAGGAGTTTACTAAGCCCCGTGCCACGAGTAGATACAGTGAGAATAAGCAGCGCCTACTTCCTTGGGATTAAAATATATTTTCCATAATTTATGCAATCAAGCATTCTATTCAGCTTTGTGATGTCGTAACCATGGCTCAAAACAGAACACAGAGTGTCGGGAGGTAGCCCCTCTCCTGAGTTCTCGTGATGCCGAGTAGAGAGCCGTGTGGTCTCAGAGCAGTGGAGCCCCCTGCGAGTCTGATGTGAAAACACGGAGACGCTTATTGATGTGTTTTACTTTAAATTAAATATACTTGATTAGGAAAAGCACCGCGGATTTCAGCATTGAGAATTAGCTGAATTGATACACAGAGGAATTGCTTGATCTGCCTTGTAGGTTTCCATTCATTTATTCCTATAATATCCTTACTTTCTACAGTACTAATAAAATAATGGATTTATTTTAAATGGTGAAAAACAGCTAATGAAATGAAAAACCCATATTCTCTTTTTGTCGCTTTAGTTGCAGGCAGCAACACCATGAGGGTCCACGGTAGCCAGGTCCGGTTCAGGGGTTTTTGTTTTGTTTTGTTTAGATTTATTTTTGTATTGATGTAAAATTGACATCTGGCTGTCTATGGAGAATTTGGGAGGCGATTAGGTCGCCAGGGTGGAGCCGTTATGAATGGGATCGGTGCCCGTGGCAGAGTCCCCACCCGTCCTGACGGTGTGAAGACACGAGAGTGGCTTGTCAACAGCGGACGAGAGCTGTCATGACAATGTGACCACGCTGGCTGGCATCCTGGTGTTGGGCTTCCAGCCTCCAGGGCCATGAGAAATACGTTTCTGCTGTTAACAAGCACCAGCAGAGTGCCACCGCCGGTACCGTGTGACAGCAGTCCCAACGGACCAAGGCGGCAGCCGAGGGACAAAGGCTTAGGAGCCTTAAAGTCACGTGAAAGGGGGTCAAGTTCAAGCCCACGTCTGCGTAAAACTGGGACTCGTTCCGTGGGACGCTGTTGTCCAAAAGAACGCAGACGGGCTGGCAGTCACCCCATGAGGCGTCTCGGAGGAGAACCCAACCAGATGTCCTTGGGACTGCCAGGAAACTGCCTGAGGGAAGGTGACAGAATATGAGATGGACGATCGTAGAAGAAACGGACATTTACGAGGAAGAACAGGGCGGGGCGGGTCGTCGAGGCGGAAGCAGCCGCGCTTGTTCGGACGTGGCACATTTCAAAGGGGGGGGCACGCAGCGCCCGTTAAAGTCACAGGGACAATCCGTGAGCGACTGAGCTGGGAAGAGAGCTGTCACCTCATGAAGGCTCCTCCATGACGCGTCTGAAAGTCTGAACCGTCAGAGGTCTTTGTCAGGTGAGTGTGACGGCATGTGATGGCGTTTCTGCCATGACAGCCCCCCCTTTGCAACTCGGCACGTACCCCACTTCGCTGGACATTTCCTCTGCACTTAGCTTATGCCGTGCGGTGTGCTTCATTTAAGAATCAAAAATTTAGAAGAATCGCTTCTTTGTCAGAGTTGGTGGTTTTCTTGTTTGATTCCTCCATTATTTCATAAGGACACTGAGGGCTCAGCCAACGCCTTATTTTCTATAAATGTTAAGTATTTTCTACACTGCAGAAAGCTGGCCTTTTTTTTTTTTTTTTTTTTTTTTTTGCTCTGAGGATGGATATTCCATATTGAAGTATTCATGGCAGAGTTCGGTTTAAGCAATTGCTTTGACCCTGACCTTGAGGAAAGTGAGTTCAGCTCAGTTCAATAAACAATTATTAAACACTGTCGCACGAGAGCCGATTTTTACCAATAGCTGCTTAGATTCTTTTCAAAGGAAATAGCACTTATTCAAAGTTTTCCCTCCAGAATTTAAATAATATCCAGGATGGTTAATAACTCAGCGACAACAGATGTTGCTTGTTTTCCTGTGGTAGAAACAGCACTTCCTCTAAAGTCAAAACGCAGGCTCCAGGGGCACCGTGTGCCCACCGAACACTGTCCAGAAAATCACGGTGGTGACCATGGGTAGGTCGGGAATGAGAACAGGGACAGACGGACAATGGAGGTGAAACAATGTTTCTGTCAAACGGTGGACACTCCTGTCTTCGTGTGGGCTTTACTGTAGGTGAACGTTTCTGTTGTCCCCGCACCCTCTGCTTGATGGTGCCCACAAAGCTAGATTCCACGTCTACTGTTCAAAACGATACGTCATTAACATTTTTGATAATATTATAAATCACTGGCGTTATTGAGAGAAAAAACACGGATTTTTTTAAAGTATACTTTATGTATCGTAAGAACGTGGAAATCGTTACGTCTAAAAATGGGTCCGCAGTAAGGAAAACGAAAAAATTTGCATGCTTGCCCATCGTACTTCCGCCTTCCTTCTGAAGCAAGGGTCACTGGCCAGTGGTGACATAGTTGGGGTCCTCCAGTATCTGAGTCCTCAAGCATTCTCTTGCTCCTCGTTTGTTTTACCTGCTAAATTATAAGACCACTATTGCCCTGACTCCTGCTGAAAGCGATTGGTTTGAGGCACCGTTTTCACTTGATAAGCAGGGTTTGGAACGATACGGTCAGGTGCGTAAACCAGAACGTGGTCCATGGGCACAGAGCATTTGATTAAGACATCTCGACACAGCACGTCTTTGCCACCAGCGTTTGTGTCCCCTGGAACTCACGGTCCTGTGAAAATCCTGAAACCCTCAAGGATCCTCAGAGATTTCACCCCTGTATACACACGTGGTCCCCTTACTTGTTTCTATGTTGGACGATAGTCTTCCCACGCGTACTTTACAAAGATTAATGCAGAGTGCGCTAATGTGCCAATCGGACAAAGCACAAACAACGGAACCACAAAGACAATACTGTTCATAGGCCCGGGGGCGGGCGTGGCAGCGCGGAGGGTCTTGTGCGAGAAACAGTAACTGATGAACAAAACCGCGGTGATACACACGGGGTTGAAACTCACAAAACCTCGGGGGACACATCCCGGCCATGCAACGGGCCACGTCGTGATGCTGCCAGACTGCCTGAATGTTCTATACACCATCAATTATTTCGTTCATAATAACCCACGGAGTCATAGCTGCAGTGTCAGGGTTTTGAGGAGTTAGGTATCTTGCTTACATGGGTCACAGGTCAGGACAGGCATGATTTGTCACTCTGAGCCCTGCCTGGGTCCAGAAGCAAAGCCTCCTTGCCTCCGCCCTGGGCTACTGCCCTCTGGCCTCACTGGATTCTGAGTATTTTTACTGAATAGATATTTGACAGATCCTGAAGTTTTTCCTCTTCTAATTAAAAGAAGCCAGAATTTGGTTTGCATATTTAACAAGTGAGGTCACTGGACAGCATCATACACGATGTGCTGGCAAATCAAAGCACCAGAAATAAACATCCGCTTCATAACCTCAAAAAGCAGCACGTCTTGCCCCATGATGCTCACTCTGCACCTCCAGGGGATCATTCATAGAGGAAGCATGGCCCCTGCGCCCGGGGAGCAGACATTCCCGCCAACGCCCAAACGACCCGATTTTCGCACATGCTCTCTTTCTAAAGACACTTCTGGCACATCTGTCTGAAAAAGCCAACCTGCTGGAAAAATAATAAAAGCAAGACAGGATAAATCAGACCAGGGTGGCCCTTGACCTGCCCCGTCACACGACAGACAGCAGCAAGTGGCCTTGTGCTCCTTAGTGGCCACTGCAGCCATTTCTGTCTGGCAAGCGGGCTTTTCCTTTATGAAGGGGCTCGAGCAGGTGGGGAACATCTCCAGGAGGGGCCGGCACTAGGTGTTCATTGATCCCCAGGCCACTCAAAGCAGCCTCAAGGTCAGGCCTGTGATGGAAGAAAATGCTAGCGATGTCTCTGCTTCTTGCCGGCCACATGCTGCGAACCTTCACGCCCGTTCCCTCGGCTTCCCCGGGAGGCTGTCCCTGCATCAGGTGGCCTCAGAGCAGTGCCGCTCCAGGTCCTCAATGAAACACGCGACGATCTACTAAACAATGTGCTCTTTCCATCCCGAATGAGTAATTCTGGGACACTGCTGTCCCTGTTTGTTCAAAAACAATGAAACTGTCTAACTACGGACACAATCCAGAACAGAATCATTGCTAATGTTAGTGCAAAACACCTTTGGATTTCTGAACTCAAGCACACATGCAAAAAAGCCAGAGGTGGTCCATCCAACAATTAAATATAATATAATGTGTACAGTTTAAAGAGAGCTGCTTTATTGCGACCCAGGGGCCTGGTTATACCCACTCCTATCTAAAACAATGTCGCAAAGGAAAAAAAAAAGATAAAAATAATCTCTGTTGTTTCATGAAATGACACCCAACTATCGCAGGTGGCAAATCTTCCCCAAAGTTTGGGAGACCTTTTACATACACTGACGTTTCCACATTCTTCTTTTTCTTACCTCTTCTGCTTATTTGACTACGTGGCATAAAGTCTGGGTGAGCGTCTGAGACCTGAGTCCCAGCACTGGTATTAATGACATAACTTCGAAGGGGAAAATGATAAGAACTGGCTTGTTCTCATGCACATATTTCTTGGGAAGATCCAATTTGAAGGCCACGAAGCCCGCTACT
>NW_011889045.1:268282-279182 GCF_000151845.1 Pteropus vampyrus
GCACGTCTTGCCCCATGATGCTCACTCTGCACCTCCAGGGGATCATTCATAGAGGAAGCATGGCCCCTGCGCCCGGGGAGCAGACATTCCCGCCAACGCCCAAACGACCCGATTTTCGCACATGCTCTCTTTCTAAAGACACTTCTGGCACATCTGTCTGAAAAAGCCAACCTGCTGGAAAAATAATAAAAGCAAGACAGGATAAATCAGACCAGGGTGGCCCTTGACCTGCCCCGTCACACGACAGACAGCAGCAAGTGGCCTTGTGCTCCTTAGTGGCCACTGCAGCCATTTCTGTCTGGCAAGCGGGCTTTTCCTTTATGAAGGGGCTCGAGCAGGTGGGGAACATCTCCAGGAGGGGCCGGCACTAGGTGTTCATTGATCCCCAGGCCACTCAAAGCAGCCTCAAGGTCAGGCCTGTGATGGAAGAAAATGCTAGCGATGTCTCTGCTTCTTGCCGGCCACATGCTGCGAACCTTCACGCCCGTTCCCTCGGCTTCCCCGGGAGGCTGTCCCTGCATCAGGTGGCCTCAGAGCAGTGCCGCTCCAGGTCCTCAATGAAACACGCGACGATCTACTAAACAATGTGCTCTTTCCATCCCGAATGAGTAATTCTGGGACACTGCTGTCCCTGTTTGTTCAAAAACAATGAAACTGTCTAACTACGGACACAATCCAGAACAGAATCATTGCTAATGTTAGTGCAAAACACCTTTGGATTTCTGAACTCAAGCACACATGCAAAAAAGCCAGAGGTGGTCCATCCAACAATTAAATATAATATAATGTGTACAGTTTAAAGAGAGCTGCTTTATTGCGACCCAGGGGCCTGGTTATACCCACTCCTATCTAAAACAATGTCGCAAAGGAAAAAAAAAAGATAAAAATAATCTCTGTTGTTTCATGAAATGACACCCAACTATCGCAGGTGGCAAATCTTCCCCAAAGTTTGGGAGACCTTTTACATACACTGACTTTTCCACATTCTTCTTTTTCTTACCTCTTCTGCTTATTTGACTACGTGGCATAAAGTCTGGGTGAGCGTCTGAGACCTGAGTCCCAGCACTGGTATTAATGACATAACTTCGAAGGGGAAAATGATAAGAACTGGCTTGTTCTCATGCACATATTTCTTGGGAAGATCCAATTTGAAGGCCACGAAGCCCGCTACTCGTGAATGATTCCTTGCAGTTTGGGAGCTGCCATCGACCAGTTTTATTGTTTATTTATTTATTTATTTGAGTCTAGCGGACGTGAGAAGACAAAACCTGTAAAATGGACCTTTCCTACATGAGGGTCTACTGTTGCATTTCTGCCATAGGAGACAAAAGAGTATTCCTCTGACTATAAAATTCACGACACTGAGGCATGAGGCAATACATGTTTGCTTAAGTCAGTCACCATACTCTCTCTACACAGGCGACAGAGCAGCTAGACGAAGATCGGGGGGAGACACGGTGGTGGCGGGTCCTCAAGCCCCCGCGCGGTTCCCCACCATCTCCAGGCCCGACCCTGTTAGACCCTGGGCGTTGTGGGGCTGGCGGGGATTTCTGAGTACAGATCACACTCCTCCTCTCTCGTCCTCTCCCCGTGGGAAAGGCGGACATCCTGTGAAGGCGACCCTCGAGCGCCCTAAGGGGTGGCACACACGGGACCAAGGGACCCAGACTCCTGCCCGGAGCCGGCATGAGCGGATGCTTCCTGTCCGCATGGCCGCAAGACGGAGCCCCCTGGAGCCGATTCTTCAGCCCCAGGTCAAGGTGACCGAAGCCATGTCCACGCTCCTGCAGCCTGAGCCGCGACCGCCAAGCTGCGCAGCCCCAGGCTCAGAGCCCGCGGGACATGCAGAGCTGGTGACGCCCATCGCGGTCTCCGTGGCTACGTCGTTACGTTGCTACATTGTTGCGTTGTTACATTGTTACATCGTTACATTGTTATGTCATTACATTGTTACATTGTTATGGAGCGATAGACAGCTGAGAGCATCGTTAAAGTCCTGAACGATGCTGACATCTGATCGACCTGCAGGCGTTTACGCAAGGCAAGACCCACCTGCTGCAGAATGGGGCAGAAATGCTGCTTTCAAGCACAAACGGAGGTGTCGCTAAATTAGACATTATGCGAGGCAGCTCGGTGCCTGTAGCAACAACGCTGGGTTGTGCGCTTGCAAATTGTGTCCGCCTCATAAGTGTTCTTACCGCAGAACAAAAAGGCACAGGGACACAGGTGACGACTCGACTGATCGCCTTCAGTGGAGTGACGGCTTCAGTGTGCGCACACGTGCAAGCTCATGGCGTTGTGCAAATGTGTGCAGATTTCGTAAAAATAAATAATTGAATAAATGAATGAGTGAGCAAACTATAAAGAGTATCTTTTCTGACCACAATTAGGCATCAGTAACAACGGTATATTTAGAAAGACCCCAAATATTCAGAAATCAAACAGAACACTGCTAAATACACCATGGATCAAAGAATCAGTTACAAGAAAAAAATTCGAGTTCTTATAAAGTCAAAATATATCAAAATGTCTGGAATTCAGTTAAAATAGTATTTAGAGGGAAATGTACAGCTTTAAATGCTTTATTAGAAAATAAATATACAAAATCAATGACTTAAGATTCTGTCTCAGGAAGTCAAAAGAAAAATCATAGAATACAAAATAATAAGAAAATAATAAATATAAGTTCAGAAATAAAACAATTTTAAAAAGGTAAGTGGTAAGAAAATTAAGAAAGTCATAAGACGTTTTGGGGGCAGATTAATAAAATCGATAATGCCTTAGCTAGACTGATCGAGGAATAAGAACAGACACGAACTGACAACATTGGCAATAAAAGGACAAAACTCTACAGAACCTAACGCATTTGAAAGAGGAAGGTAACGCTGTGGACAGCTTTGGGCCAAAAATCATGACAAGTAAGATAAAATAAACAAAATCTTAGGGAAGCACAACCTACTAAAACTGACAAAAGACAAAACAGGAATCTGAGCAGATGGCCATCTATGACAGCGATTTATTATTCTTATTTTTATTAAAAATCTTCCTCTGAATCATATGATAGGCCTGCATGGTTTCTCTGACAAATCTTGTCACATAGTTAAGAAGGAACTAGCATCAATCTTACTCAAAATGTTTTAGAAAATAGAGCAGGGCCAAAAATTTCTCAGTTAGTGTTATAAAGCTAACATAATTTTAATAATAATAACCAGCAGAGACGTTACCAACAAATTAACAGAAACAAAGGAAAATACTAAATTATAGACCATTATGCTTTATGAACACAGAAGCAACAAAAAAAATCTTTAAAAATTTGCAAATCAAATGCATTCATATATGAAAAATGGTGAGTACTATTTGTCTTTGCAATATAAATGTACTTTATATTTTTGTTTTTACTTATGCCTCTACTATTTTTTCATAAAAGAAAAAATAATTAAAAGATGAAAAATCTGAAAATTTTGTTGGAGCTTTTCCCTCTCTTTAGTTTTGCACTGTAGGACAGCGATCCTTGACAACAAGAGTAAATGAAAGTAAAAATGCCGGAAATTAGAAAATCTTGAGCATGTATGGGGAAAAACATAGACAAAAATGACTGAAGTCGCAAAAAACCAAAACATTCTACAGTAGGTCAAAAACATCCTAGATAAACATAACTAACTTTTAATCAATATAAGATTTAAAAAAATTAAGTCCCTAAGTTTTAACCACATTTTCACCTCAACCCTTCAAATGATTTTTTTTTAACTCTATCATTTTAAACAGCTTTCATCAAACCTGCAGATTTTACGCCTGTCTTTTTTTCTGACCTCCTTGGGGGAGGGAGCATCAGCAGGACACCGAGGACGTGGGATGGGGGAGGTAAAATAACGATGGATGACAGCAGTTTGCCAATTTCTCTTTTACCGATAGGGCCGCAGCATTGCCAAGACCAGCCGTGCTGACACTAACAAAGTGACGTAATCGACAATGACAGCCAAAGCAGCCAGCCTGCCATCTTGCCCGCTAAGCATGTGCCCGCAACGGGGCTTTTCTATTCAAGTTGCGTCGAATAACAACTCCAGTCCCCAAAACAGCTGGTAAAACTCAAGGAAGAAGATAATCGTGACCTACGACAAATTCAGTAACAACAACAAGGCACAGCTCGGTACTTCAGGAAAAGAAACTGCCTGCATTACAGCCGCTGATGGGGAACTTAGATTTTTGTTCAGGAAACTATCCAAATCATGCTAAATTTCATAAGCGATGCTCTTCAGATCGAAGCGCACGTGGTCCCAAGCCAGAGCACAGAGCCAGGTTCTCTGTCGCCTGCCCTGAGCACCCCGGCACCCCTGCTTAGGCTGGGAGGCAGCCGTGGGTGGCCGTGGAACCCAGCAACTGAATCCTACTCGAAGGCACCATCCGATCAGTTTACGAAACTGGCAGAGCGTTTGCCCAAATAAATAATACCCTGTGTTGTGTGTGTCTGGGGATGGCGAGATTAATTGCTACCCATGAGGGTGCTGAATGAGGGTATTCCTGCTCTAGTTAGGAACTTTAGTGATGCTTCTGGAAATAAGGCAAGTGGAATGGAATCTCATCTGGAAAAAAGGCGTAATTGAAGAAATTTCAAGTTCCTTTACATTACATATTTTGACAGTTTAGAACATGATTGCGAATTGCGAAAATCGCGTTTGCTGGTATTTTGAAACTCAGCGGCCACTCTAACTCTTTGCTTATATAACTTTTCTCCAGTTCACTCTTTATTTCCTCCAGAAGCTGAGAAAGCCAGCTACCGATGGCACCGGCAACAAGAGGGATGAACCGGCCGCAAGGGGATGATTCTATCGGGTGAAGAGAAGTCAACCGCGACTCACATGACGTAGACTTCCGGTGCAACTTCTCAATGTCAATCCCCAAACTTCACTATAGCGTTCCAGAAATGACCAAATCAGAAGTGGAGAACATGCCCAGGGAGTGGTCCTCAGGGCAGCCTGCATTCGGTGCTGGCCTTTCGGGGCTGCTCCTGATGCACGCGGGTGGAGTGGGGGTGTGGGTTACGAGGCGTCCCGGCCGTGGCAGAAACGGTCGTGAACTTGACCGTATCAGTGTCCTTATCTTGGCTCTAGTTTTCTACGTGGTTTTGCAAGACGTCGCCCCTGTGTTATCTCTGTATTATTTCTTACAACCACATGTGGGTCAATCATTATCTAAATATAAAAACTTTATTAGAAAAATAAAATGAAAACTAATAGAGCATGTGTTCATTTTTCCACCAAACAAACAAACAAACAAAAAAGGAGCGACCGTCTACATGTGTCAGGTGACATACCGTTTTCCGTACTCGATCTTATTCATTGTTAATAATTATCCTACTAGGTAGATGCTCTCAATGTCCTTAAGTTGCACATGAAAAATGGCGATAAACAGTGAAGTGGTTTATCTGAGTACTCCAGCCTTAAGCTGCGAAGTGTCATGCTGATCATCCAGGATGTCCTCATAAGCACGTTATGAGGAAGAAACTCTGGGCATGTGACTCGTGCTCGGTAACACGCACACATTCATAAACCAAGATTTCAGTGTCCCCCGGCAAGCCATGCTTATCTAAGTCTCAAACCTAAACTCTGACTGCAGAAGGATGATATAGCCTCTAGGCGTTTCCTAATGCACCGAGACTGTATTCTCTCTCATTCATCCATCTGTCAAACATTCGCTAAACATCCCAAAGCTAATAGCCACCCAAAGTAGCGACATCACACTTTTGAGTTATACTCAGTTTGTGGTCAGTTAATTCCTATGATCTTTTTCAACTGAAATGACGAACGTGTGCCAGAGATTTCTTAACCTAAAACCAAAGCTTAGACTCGTCCTTGCCAAATCTCATGCTATTTCTCACAGCATAGGACAGTAAACTGAGAGTCAGTGTGGTGCCAATCAGACCTGGGGTTGAAGCTTTTTTAACCCACTTTCAAGCTGTGTCCTTTGCGTAAATCACCAGCTTCTTTGTAAGATGGGATTGAGTACCCCCCGGGACGTGACCTTGGTGGGCCCACAAGAGCTGCGCCACGCACATGCCCAGGGAGTGGGCCCCGGGGCAGCCTGCATCTGGTGCTGGCTGCGTAGGTGGTGCGAGGTCCTCCCCGGGCTCCACTGAGGGCTTCTCGGTCCTCACCCGGCGGGCCACCCAGCTGTGAGCTCCCTGAGGCACCTCTCAGCCTTCTACCTCCGCTACATCACAGGTCGGCTTCTTACCCCTCCAGCTCCCCTCTCTTCATGAGGGCGGGGATTTTCCAAGATGCCCTGGGATCCCCCACTGCAGGTGACCCTCAAGTCTAGATCCGCATCTCCAAGAGCAGCCTCAGGCACAGGGCCTCCCCCTGCGCTGAGCAGGTGAGCGCGCCCTCCGGCGGACAGAGTAGTCAGTCCCGTGTCCTCCCCGTCACCTGCTGATCCACACCCATCATTGCCCGCTCTCCGCTGTCCAGAAAGCGAGGCGTGCCTTTCTCTGGCTGCGGTTTCTGTGCCTCCTCCCTGAGGTCCGTTCTCGCCCGCAGTCCTGCCCCGGCAGCCCACGGCGCGGCCAACGTCTCCTGTCCCGTCTCCGCCCCTCCCTTCCCACGGCCTCCCTCTGACGGTCTCTTGTATTAACCTCAGTGTCGTCGTCCCTCACCTCAGGCTTTCTCTGTCCCTTGTCCCCCCTTCCACTTCCTGCCTCACCATCACCATCACCATCACCATCACCATCGTGACCATCCTCCTCCTCGTCATCTCTCTCGCCTTCCTCTTTACCTCTACTCTCAGCTCGCGTCTGCCGGCTAAGAAGCAAGCTTAAGTCTCTCATCCAGAGCAAAGCGTCCCCCTGTCCCCCCGCGCTCCCACGCCCACCCCGCTGCCTTTGCCCCTGCGCAGGGAAGCACGTCGAAAGGAATACCTCGACCGGCTGTCTTCACCTTACCATCCGTCCCTTCCTCCCCAACCCCGCACCCTACGGGACTGCCGTCGCCAGGGGAGATGTCGCTGCCATTGAATACGCTGGACCGTTTCAGCTGTCTGCCTCCTGCATCCACACGTACAGCCCTAGCGACCGATCCCACCGCTCTCTGGAATTACACTTCTCCTGGATCCCACGGCCACACGCTGTTTTGCCCCAAAGAAAGTGGGCTGCCACCTACTCACCCCATGTTCACCAAAAAATCATGTCCCCTAAACCCTTCCTGGTGTCCACGACGGGTCACAGCTCCCTGCCTGTGCTCCCTCGGAGCTCCCAGCCCTCCGCATAGGTTCTCACGTGAGGCCAGGACGCCCGCAGCTCTAGTTAAGGACGGAGACTCACGGTCCTGCCCCCGGAGCTTCTGGGTAAATGGTTCTGGGCGGGGTCCAGGAAGTTTGACCTTGACTCAGTCCTCACAGGCGAGGGCAGCACAGCACGTCTTCAGAACCCATCTCGAGATACGCTGCTTTGAATAACCTTCCTCACTCTGGTGATGATGACTGGTCTGGCCACCTGCCTTTTCTGTCACATACAAACTCCATGGATCATGTCTGTCTTGCTCAGAACCTTTTCTCTAGTAAGTAGTTGGGCGCCTGCCACATTGCAGATGCTGCTCAGAGGCCGTGAAGTGATGGAGAGGGACAAGAGCCTGGGGTGGGGAGGCGCCTGGGCTTGGCGGGGACCCTCAGGGGTCCCTCAGGGCTCCCGTGACGCATCGACAAGCACGTGCACATAGTAGGCGTCCGCCGCTGGTATCTCCTTGCCATTCATTTTGACCTCTCCTTCGCTTCAGAGTTTTAAAATAATCCATGGCGAGCCACAGAAACCTGTGACACGCACTGGCTTAATACAATCTGAATTCCGACGTCCATCGGTTATGATATCTGGTCTTCCAAAGATGAACTTGGGATAGCAGAACTTACTTAGCATGTGCTTGCTAGAAATTAAGGACAAAGCGTTTTACGGTGGCTCAGAAAAGTGCCTGGCGGATGGGAAATGTGCTGTGAAGGGAGCCGCTTCGATGACAGTTGTGGTTGTTGTTGACACTGCGTCCCCCACTGACCAAGGGGCATCGCTGTTAAGCACAGACGTGGCTCCCAGTCTGCATTTAGAAGAACGTCGTGCGCATGACATTTAATGCAGATGGCATCTGTGGCATGGACCTCCTCCGTCAGTCTCAGTGCGGAGGGAGGACATCGAGGCTGATACACAGCATAAAACGGAGATTCGTAAATGAGCAAAGCAGAGCTGGGATTTATATCCGCCCGTTGCTTTTTTATGGGCTTTGCTCCCGAAACATGACCGACAGGTCACGCACAGAACAGGCTTGGTGGTTTTGAGTAGAACCTCCGCTTTTGACTGAGTTGCAAACAAAGGAACTGATTCTGTCGAAAGGTATCTAAACTTGTTTTGAAAAGTTATCATTTAAGCCCTGTTGTCAGGCAGTTCACATTTTATTTAGGGAAACTTAAAGCCACTAGGTAATGTTGTTTATAAAGAAAAGCATTAAACAGGAGTCATTATCTGTTATGCATTAAAAATAGATTACAAAATGTCAGATTTTCCACCTTTTCTCCTCTTTAATTAACACCTGGGTCTTGATTAGATGTGTTTAATTTCAGAATAAAAATAGGAAAGCTTTGAACTATAAAACAACACGCAGAAAAAGCTAGAAATAACTCCTATTACTTCATGGAAAGCTTTTGCTCCTGCAACGCATCTTTTTAATTCAAACCAAGACCCTTTGGAGGTAGATCTGAAGTTCAAGTCTGATTCACAAATTGCCAGAACCCTCTAGAAGGTTGCTAAACCTGATGGTTATCGTTAGAAATCCAACTAAGGAGAGAGAGCCCTGACTTCCTTAGCTGGTAGATTCCTCTCAGTTCGTACTGGAGTTTTAAGTGGATTTTCTTCAGAAACTAAACCAACACATACAAAAAAAATGTAGTGGACTGTGATTTATTGCTATATGCTGGCTGATTAAATGACAGGTTCCGTAACCAGGGTGATAATAGGACACCATCACTGTTACGCTAATAGGTACCATTTGCATGATTCCTCAGAAGAAGGGACCCTAATGAGTGTGCGATTAGAATAAAAGCAAAAAGAAAAAAAAAGAATTAGGATTTAACAAAGTTTACAATTCATTTCTGATTCATTAAGGGTTTAGCTGTGGTTCGAAGAATTTCATCTTTGAATTCTGAGAAGCGTTCATGGAAGAAGAGTTCATAAATATAAACAAATTGTTAATTTTTAATGCACTTCTAAATTTTTATTTGTACTAGAGTTATGATTTACACTTTTGCTCTATATTTCAAAAGCCAAACAAATAAACAAAAACAGATGTTTTTAAAAGCATTTTCTCATTCTTCAGTGCTGGAAGGTGACTGACTACACCACGAAAATGTCCCTACAGTTTTGGGCAGCCACTGTATCCATCACTTGGTGACATATACATACCACACACGCAGTGGTAGAAAACGATTACCAAAATGAGCCTTATGACCAGTTATTTAAGACTTAATACTTACTGACATGTGTAATTACTTATAAAAACCGAGAAAAATGTTTGTTTTTTTTTCCTGGTGTGCTGGCGTGTGTAGATATGTCTTGTATTTGATATTTAATACTTTCAACAAAATGGGCAAAAATACTGGAAGGGGACTTTTTCTCAAAATGGAGCTTTTGTTAACGGAGAAATGAATAACAATTATAATAAAATTAGACTCGGGACTGTAAAAACTATTGGTTTTAATACATGACCATGTGCTCAGTTTTCCATCTAAAGACACCACCCAGGAAAAGGGGTTTATGTCAACTCCGACACACATTCCACGCGTCTATAAAAAGCTAAGCTACTTTTATATAATAAAATTCAGCATATTTCTCAGGGCAGGGGATTTTTTTTCCGTTGCTTGTCATACTCAGAAGCTTAAGACTGACATGATTCCGATTATCCTGAGAGAAAAACCTTCTCCTTGGAGAGCACAATGTAAATTTTACCCAAGAGGGCGATCTCGAAGTCCGTTCCAAATCAGTAGGCCTCCCTGGCAACGGTTCCAAGTCACTGTGGAGGGGGGAAGTCTGCCAACTTGCTCCAGCTCCTCCATAATGACGGGGCTGGGGGGGGCACCGCCTCCCTCCCCTCCTCCGGCCATGTCTCCGGCTTCACTGGGGGGGGCACACGGTGGCATTTTGACCCCCGGCAGTGGGGGCAGGTTTCCATGCTAACCTCACTGACGTTCCTACATCTTCACCAGATTATTACAGAGAAGGGAATGAAATCTCATATTACAGAGAAGGGAAGGAAATCTCATATTGATAATTAGACGCAAAGTTCTTTAAGTTTTAGTCAGTATATTAAGTAAGTGAATAGGAGGATTTTGGAAAATCGTTTCAAAGAAATGTGATGATCTTTCTCAACATTGCTACTAATTAGCATAACATCTGAAGGAATTATGAGAAGAATGGGTTGGATAGAGACCATATTAAATCAGTTTTTAAAGTTTCAGAATAATTTTCTTGGTACTTTTCCTAAGGACTATTTCACCTTAATCCAATTTCTGAAAATAGTTTTGACAACTTTCGAGCTCCCGCAGTTTCCCGCAGGCCGACATCCTCATCCCTTCGTTGTATTAACGTGGATTCTCGTTTTGCTTAAACAGATCACTCTCAAATTTGTTTCGATGGAAGCATTTTGGAGGTTGGATAATCTTCCTGAATGAACTTTACATAGTCATTCTGACTTCTCAAAACACAGGTTTTCTTTACACATATTTTCCTTTGATTCATGTTTTTCTCTGCTCCTCCCTTTTTCTGTGTGGAGAGGAATTTCTTAGCGTTGGTGAGATTTACTCGCAGAAGAGATCACTTAGAAACGCTGTGAACAATTTTACATTTATGTCACTTGCCCAATGTTGTGTAGTTCGA
>NW_011889045.1:279712-281442 GCF_000151845.1 Pteropus vampyrus
GTTTGAGCTCCATGTTGGAGGAGCAGATGGGGCAATGGACTTGCTGTGGGTAGCAAGGCAAAGGGAGGGCTCCGAGCCAGTGTCTGCAGGATGGGGTTTCGGGCGTGACTGTCTCTACGTGGACCTTCTGCGAGACGCTCACGGGGAGATCTTGGTCAAGCGCCGAGATGTGCAGATGTACTATAGGGAGGGCGCCTCGACTGGGACACACCCCACCGGCGTCACCACGACGCAGATGCACTTCCAAGCATGGGAAGGAATGAGACAGTTCAAGGCTACGGTTCTTTTTCCAGCAAGAAAAATGGTAAAAGTGAGATGCTGGTCTAAAAATGTAAGATGAGCCCTGGATGAACGAGACCGGGGAACGTCGGAAGTTCAGGTAGAGAAATGATGTGAAGACTATAGGGGACCATATTGCGGCGAATATGCAAAGGCTGGAAGCATCCCGTGCAGACCCTGGGGAGTTAGCAATGGTTTTCAACTGAGTTTGGGGAAGGTGACGACACAGACTTTCATATCACAGTGATACACGCAATGACCAGAAGAAGAGAGACTACAGGAGTGCGGTTTAGAAAGTTGTCATACCTGATCAGGTTTGCGTTAGCGAGAGCTCGAGTTGACGTAACCACAGAGGAAGCGCTGTGCGAGGGACAGATGGGGTAGCTGAGGAGCGAGTGGCACGGCACACCACGGTGAACTGATTCGGATGCAGGACGCAGCTTCGACACCACCGGTTTGGGCACAGTCTACATCCTGGCCTTTGACACGGGCTGGTCATGCAAACCCCCAAGAATTTCCCCGCAGACTATGAAAATTTCTAAGTTTTCGATGTCAATTCCGTTACGATCTCTTAAAATATTTGCCACATTTGCTGCTTCTGCATTGTCTGGTCGTGTGTGGCTGACGTGGAAAAGTTATAAACGAACAAAATATCGAAATAGCATAGTGAGTGATCACTGTACACTTTTCAATTTGAACTAAAATCTTTCTATAGTCTATTTTCTATTTTCTGAAATTTAAAAGTAAAAAAACGGTCCAATGGGTATGAAAGAAAAGATGCATTTTTTAAAAGTATCGAGAATAACCTAATTTGGGAGAATTAAAGAAACCTGAGGGGCAAAAGCCACATGCATATGCAAACGTGCATAAGTTAAGGGAAACAACCCATCACTGAGCGGTGGAGGGACTCTCGTGAAATCGAACTTTAACTGTGACACGACCCATAATGGGGCACACCCACGTGGCGGTTCTCCAGCCCACGGCCTCTCTGAAGAGGAAACCCGTAGTCAAACCTGATTAAAAGATTTCGCGTGTGTGTGCGTGTGTGTGCGCATGTGCGGATGTGTGTGGATGGGATGTGTGTGTGGACGCACATGTGTGTGGATGTGTGTGTGGGTGCTCATGTGTGTGGATGTGTGTGTGGGTGCACACATGTGTGGATGTGTGAGCACATGTGTGTATGTGTGTGGGTGTGTGTGTGCGTGTGTGGACACGTGAGCACATGTGTGGATGTGTGTGGATGTGTGTGGACGTGCGTGCGCATGTGTGGATGTGTGTGTGTGTGCGTGTGTGTGTGGATTCGTGTGTGTGTGTGGATGTGTGTGTGTGCGTGTGTGGACGCATGAGCACATGTGCGTATGTGTGTGGATGTGTGTGGGCGCGCGTGCGCGTGTGTGGATGTGTATGTGGGTGTGTGTGTGGATTCGTGTGTGCGTGTGTGTGTGCGTGTG
>NW_011889045.1:281739-289838 GCF_000151845.1 Pteropus vampyrus
TGCGTCCCGTTTGCTGGTTTCTGCGTCGGAAGCTATTGAGAAGTGAAGGGGGATGGGAGCTGAGCCACGGGCAGTAACAGTCTGTTTTAAAGCGTTACCTTTATGATCGCCAAAACAGTCAGGCATTAAAGAAGCAAAGAGACATTTGTCAACCCAAAGTGGACGGCTGTCAGAGACAAAACAAATGATGATAGAATCATTGGACGTATCCATGGCAACGTCCAGCCCCGGCTTTGCTGCAGTCGGCGGAGGGGGGCGGCTCAGAGAAGAACCTGGGATGGACCCCGATTAAGTCAGCCCGGCCGTCCCCGAGGGCCCAGTGCATGGTGGGGGTAACGGAACTTCAGAGAGCGAATTGCATCTGAAAACTCGGGTTCGCCCTCTGAGTGGGTTGCCCGGGCACAGGACAGGTGAGAACCTTCCTGTGGGCCTTAGGGATGGGGCTCTGGATTCAACCCCCGCCGTGAGACAGGAAAGGGGAGGCCCCACAAACAATCCCGCTCCAGACAGCAAGGATCCTTGTGGACGGTCTCCAAATTTAAGAAGACTAATGATTTTTAAAAAATTAGAATTTTCAAACCTTGGATTAAGGATGGATCATTTACATCACAGAAGGGTAACTCATGTTTGCTTGGTGACATGCAAAACTGCAGATAAATAAAACCTTTACTAAGGTCTTTATTTAGCTAAACACATAAAGCAATGCAGGCCCGGAGAAGCGGTGCCCGCGCTCCACATCCAGCCTCCTGAGAATGTGACGCGCGCCTCACGTGGGGCTCATCCCCACTCACGGGCAGACGGGCCGCGTCCTGACATGTCCTCGTGTCTGGTCCTCTTCCACCTATTCAATGGCCCCGTGTGTCTCTGGTTCACGGTCCGTCTAAAGTCACCCAGCCATTCCAGAAGTTCTCAGTTACATCAGTGATATCAGTAATTGCGAGGAAAAGCCTCCACATCAAAAATAATTTAGAGGCAAGAGACAATACATCAGTCCAAAGGGATAGACGGAGACGAAATGTCTGGGGATTATTTTTTTCGTGCCCCATCTTTTTCTTAATTCATTGAGCAAATTAAAATCGTGCATTCATTATTCATGAATTTGCGCTCCCTAATCCCCCGCAAAGAAGCAAGGCTGACATTACTTGTGCGCCTCGGTATTTAAGCAGAGGCGTTGAATGCTCATGTCCACATGAAAACCTGCTCGCTGATGTTTATAGCAGCTGTGCTCCTGACTGATACAACCTTGGGAGCAACCAGGACGTCCCTCAGCAGGTGATGGATGCGTAAACTCTGGTCCATCAGACAAAAACTGTTATTCAGCTAAAAAGGAAGGAGCCATCAATGTATGATATAGAGGAGCCTTGACCACATCTGACCAAGTGAGAGAAGCCAACCAGAAAGGCTCGTACTTACAGTGTGACTCCAACTATACGACGCTCTGGAGGAGGTGAAACTGTGGACACAGGAGAAGGACGAGGGTGCCAGGGGTGGGCTGGGGAAGGGCAAGAAGCAGAGCACAGGGGATTCTGGGGGCCGCGAAGACACTCGTGATGCTACGATGATGGATATATGACAGTACATATTTTCCAAACCTATAAAATGTGTAACACCAAGAGCGAACCCCAACGTAGGAGAGTCTGGGCTCTTACGATGTCCCCATAGAGGTCCTTGTATTATAGCAGAAGTCCCGCTCTGGCGGGGGGTGCCGATAATGGGGGGGGGCTGTGCGTGTGGGGGCGGGGGCATATGGGGAGCCCCTGTATCTTCCTCTCGATTTTGCTGTGGATCGAAAAGTGATGTTAAAAACTAAAGTCTATTCAATATATTTAAAAAGAAAAGGAAGTGTGTCCACACCGTCCCCTCAGTGAATCTGACACCGTAATGGTCAGCTCACTCATTTCTTTCCATTGTGGTTCTCGCTGTGTCTCAGTATCTAGTATACGCTCCATAACTAGTTGCTGGTGAACCAATCAACTGTTACCAGATACGGTCAGTGAATGAAGCACTCATTCTTCGTGCCTGCGGTGCACAGAACTTGGGACCACAGAGCGAGATTGCAGTCGCGACTTATCTCTTTCCTTCCTTCCTTCCTTCCTCTTTCTTTCTTTCTTTCTTTTTCTTTCTTTCTTTTTCTTTCTTTCTTTCTTTCTTCTTTGTTTCTCTTTATTATTTTTCTTTCTCTTTCTTTTCACTTATCTTTTCAAATTTGGTGATGCTGGGCCACTTACTGACATTTGCCTCAGTGACCTCATTGATATAATGAACTGATGCTAACTTCACAGGTTTGCAACAAGAATTAAGCACAACACACACGCAAAGCGTGAGTGAAAACTACACATAGTAGTTCTTATCGGAAGTAGTTGTAATAATTCATGCTGATTAAAAAAGATTTAAATTCCCTTGTAATAAGTACTCTAGGGGAGTCAAATTAAAAGCCACAAAGTAAATCGGAAGAATATTCAGTGTCACGTGATCCTAGTAACACAGGCATTGATTAGCACATCTTAGGGCGGAGCTAACTGTGGACACAGGGACTCAAGCACCAAAAAATTTAAAACATATCCTCTTGTTTAATACAGGAAATTCCAGCCCTTGAAAGAACGAAAGCGCATTCAACACATGATTAAATTTCGGGAAAAAAAATTCCAGATAGTTTGCAAATTCTGGGTGAATTCAAACATTAGTTTCAGTGTGACTAAATATCTCATGGGCAGGCCACATCCGTCACGGGTCTCGATCTGCACAACGTGCTATTACAATGGTGTGTAATTTTGTTCCTATGCGTGAGAGTTCATCGACTGAAATTTGGAAAGAGGAAAACATAACTTGAAGGTAAAATTTAATTGCAGTTCAAACACAGGGATTTCTTCTTTAATAAATTGTATGTCAGGTGGAACCGCGTTGGATAAAGCAGTGATTCTTACGGAGCCATATAACGTTTGCCCAGGGCCACACAATGCCCCCTGAAAGATGTTGTTAAATAAAAGATCTTAACCACAAAGGCAAAATTAAGATTCTCTTTCGCTAATCAGATTGCATGTAAAACGCTTACAAATTAGAATAATATGTTTTATAGCTTCTGAATGACGCTAATTTCAACACAATCCCATATGCGCGCTTTGAATGGAATCTAATTATATTAAAATAAATACAATGCGTTTCAGATGGAATGACATTTCAGAACAAAATGCAAGAAATTCTGAACCGACAAAGCTTTCTATAAAGAATCCCACCAAGAAATGACGTAGCTCACAACACTCTCAATCTTAACTCCTTTTTTTTTTTCTACAAAACTTAGTTTTTCATGAACTAGTTTGTCACACACCCAGGGTCACATACTGTGAAATGTGGGACACGTTTTACATCCTGTTAGGCTGTGAGATTTTCTAGGTTCCGTGCTTGATTTTTAGGGCAGGTGCTCAGCTGTGAAGTCAATCACCTGAGAAAGTGGGCTCAGAAATCAGCCGATTGGGGCCTAGAGATGGGGACGCGATGTCCTCTGTAAGAAAGGTACAGAGACACGAGGGGGCAACACGCACAGCTCCCCTGCGGCCCATCACCGATTCTCCACCCCGGAGGCGGCCCCCGAAATTCTGTCCAGTCAGCACCCCTTACCTTGATGGTGCCGATTTTCAGGCACCATTGCTAGGAAGAGAATGTCACAGAAGAAGCTCTTTCCACCGCTAACACCACGTTATCGACCCCACTCACCCGCTCATTTATTCAGATCCCAGAACTCGGCGAGAGCCAACGGAGAGACGGAGCCCGTGTAAGTTCAGCGCCGGGCAGCACGGGCCGCGCACCCTCTGTCGTGATCGCGATCACACGTGGTCGCAACCCACGGAGCAGGTGCGTGGTCCAGAAGGACCTGTGTGTGGGAGCTGCGGAAGGTGTCCGGGAGCGCCCCTGAGCCTGCGGGAGCGAGGACAGAAGCCCAGCCAGGTCTGGGAAGTGGAGGACGATTCAGGAACGAAACAGCACAGGGGAAGACAGGGAGCGACGGCGGCGCTGTGTCCGCTCAGCGGGGCCAGAGCTCACGGAGCCGCTGCTCCCTCCATCTTTCCTTAACCCTCAGGCCCGCACGAGTCTCACCTATCTAAACACACGACGTGCCCACGCACACACGCGTGCACACGCATGCGGACACACACATGCACACATGCACACACGTGCATGCACATAAACACACACATGCACATACAAACACACGCATGTGTGCTCATGCAAGCACTTACACACATGCACACACGCACACACGTACAAACATGCACATGCACACACACAAACATGCACACACACACATGTGTGTGCCTGCACACATGCAGGCACACACATGCAAATGTGCACACACATGCACGCACGCACACGCACATGCGTGCACACACGGGCACGCACACACACATGCGCACACACGAGCACACACGCACATGTGTGCGCAAACACACACATGCACACACCCATACACATACACACAGACTCACACCCATGCACATACACGTGCACACACATGCACACGTGCACACACGTGGACACACAGTGCACGCACATGCACACACATACACACATGCACACACCCATACACTCACACATGCACACACACGCACATGCACACTCACACTCACAGTTGTGCGTGCACACTCACGCACACGCACGCCATCTCACAATCTTCCCCTGTTTGTTCTGCTACTTTATCGCTTCCTTCTGATCGCTGCCAAGTGACCTGGAGACTCTGGACTCTGTCCCTCACTCCTTCCACACCTGTTCGCTCATCACGTTCAAGCGTCAACTCGGGCATCACCTGGGACCCCATCTCTGTCACCAGGCCTAATATTCTTCCACTTTGCTCCTCGAGCTTTCAGTGCCGTTCAAATACTTTCTAGCACGGAGAGCATCTTCGTTAATGGCTGTAAGTGCATTTGGAATAAGGTAAAATATGTATCGATCAATCAGTCAATCAATTTATCCTTCAAAACCATTCCCAAACATTTAAAAATACATTCTGGGTTTTCACCTGCTCGTTAAAAGCACAGATGAAAACAACAAAACCCTTCTCTATTTCCTTCCCGGACGGAATTGCTGTCTTTATTCCCTAAAAGTAGAAGCCCTTCCAGAGCCCTCCTCACAGCCTGTCCCTTGTCACTACGCCTCTGTGAGGGTCTTTTCAGAATCCCGCTTGTGGCCACAGCTCACCTACTAGGACACCTGCTTCTCCGTCTACTCGGGGTCTGCTTGCCCTTTGCGAGCCAGTGCAGGCATTGTCCAGACGCCTCTTTTGACAGAACTGGAGCATACGGATGTTCCCTCCTTCGAATTTTTAAAAGGTAAACTGTGCTGTTTATTTTTATTCTGCTTTTGTTACTTTCTAAGATAGACTATTCGGTTTAGGGACACTTAGCCGGAGACCTACCCTCTTAACGAACTCGTAAGCACACCACACAGTGCCCGCGACGATGGGTAACATGTAGCAGAGCACGTCCCAGAGCTGACTCACTCTTGACTGAGACCGTTGCCTGGTAACCGTCTCCCGGTCCCCGGCCCCTGCGGACCACCACTCCACGCTGCTTCTAAGAACTTGACAGTTTTCAGTTCCTCCCACAAGAAGAATCATGCCATCCCTGACCCTCTGCCATTGGCTGATTTCACGCAGCATAATGTGTTCTATGTTCACCCAACGTCATACCTTAGTCAACAATTCTGTTATATACCTAAATATTTGTGAAACAGGTAGATCTCATATCAAGTGTTTTTACCACTAAAGAAAACAAACAAATAAATAAATAATGAATAAGTTTAGAGGAATTTGTTTCTGGTCCACGACCAACATTACTGATAAAGCCTTTTTTATTAAATAATAAAAAAGATAGCATGTAGCACTTTTAACCAGGGAGATCTAGATCCAGACTCTTCCCCACTCACTGGCTTTCAAACTCTGAGAAAATTGCATCTTTGGTCCAATCTTTAGTATAAAAAGAGGCACAGTGATACCACCTTGGCGTGCTGGGATTATACGGACCAGCGTCCAGCAGATGGTTGGAATTTGGGGGCGTGTAGCAAAGTGGAGTTCTCGCATCTTCTCTGCAACCTTAGAATCTTCTACCGAAGGGAACGTTTACTAAAGGAAAGCCTGATGCTGCCTGTCTTGTAGGATCAGCCTCCACCCACTGCCTCTAACTCCCTGCACCCCAGCTCAGCCACCTGCTAGTGGCCCTTACAGAGGAGCATCAAAGCCACTCGCCTCCCGCGTTCAGACCCTTAGTTAAGCTCGCCTGGCCTCGGTCTCACCAATGGCGAAATGGGGTAAACCTGCTGATCACAAGGAATTGGCATGGGATCAATGAGAAAATACATAAAGCGATGAGCAGAGTCCGTCAGGCAATAAAAGCTCAAAATACACAGTTTCACGATGATGGTGGTGATGAGGGTAACCATGACTTTGAGGATGGAAAATGATGCTTGAAATGACTATTCAGGCTGGAAGCTTCTTTTCCTAACAAACAAACTCCCACACTGCTGTCCTGGGAGAGACTACACATATAAAGCCATCAGATCTTGCATTGTGCCAAAAAAGAAAAAATAGGAACAAATTTGAATTGTAAGAGCGAGCGTCTCAGAGATTTCACAAGAGTTTCGAATGCTTCTTTTCATACCAGAATGCCTGCACACTTAGAACAAAAATCAATATATTTGAAGACGGAAAAGCTAAGAGTTCAGAGCACTCTCTGCAATTACTCTACCAGCACGATCATGAATTCTGGATGGTGTAGCATCTTTGGCAGTCATCTGACCCCGAGCAAAGTATAGGGGTATAAATATAAGCATTGTAGGATGCAGCTGAAGCAGACAAAGCAAGTCCAAGGGCCAGCTCCGAGATGGACAAGGACAACGTAGCCACCTGCAACGTCTGACTTATCTGTTTACCAGCAGGTGCTCTATTTTGAAGGATGTGGTAGTTCCCATCTGAACCGGTCCCTGCTCTCTTTGTAAATCAGTCTTTTTATGCAGCTATGTGCCTACAGATGTGTGCATATTCTTGTTTCGTGTTGTTGTTGTTGTTGTTCTTGCCTTTGTGTTAATTTTACCCAGCTCATCTCCTTGATGTCCCCCAAATTTCCACATTAAAGGGCCTTGTATGATTAAGGTGGACCTAACCAACAACGCAGCCCGCCCGGTGGACCTAACCAACAACGCAGCCCGCCCGGTGCCCTGGCCCCCAGTCCTGCCGGGATCTGCCAGGCTGCAGCACGCACCCACCTACAACACAGTTGTTTTTCCTGCTGTGGTGCTGTTAGAGTGCCGGGCCCCAATCTGCTCTCTTTTTAAATCTTTTTTCCTACAACAGAAACTTGACAGAGGTAATTTCACTGGGTTAACCCCTCTCCCCGACTCTGTCATAATACGTTTGAGAAAGTTCTTGGTCAATTTCAGGCCGATATCAAATCTGTCAGTTGAAGGGCAGAATTCTTTGAAAACTCAGTGACGGCAGAGAGGATTTGGACCACTGAAATGTCAGCTTATCAAGAGAGAATGACCCCAGGCCCGAAAGAATTCAATCCAACTTAATTCAGATCCATTCTCATTCCCAGCCTCCTCCAAACATAAATGACCCATTGTTTAGGACGTTAATGCGTCTAACAGGTCTTAGATGAGCTGGGTGAGGCAGATCTCTGTCCTCTGCGTACGAGCCCAGGCAACAACAGAATTTCCCTTTCAACATCTATTTACTGTCTCTCTCGTGTCCTCTGTGATAACGAGAAGGGACGCAGCCCAAGATTCGGTGTCCTTAACTCTGTATCTAGAAGGTTAGAACAAACTTCTGACTGCCAGAATTACTCATTTACTCCAAAAATAAATAGCAAGCTCTCTACAATGTTAACAGGTATGTAGTCAGCATTCAAATACTCTTTGGTGTTGCCAGTCGACCCAGCTGGTTAGAAACATCATGTCACAAACTCACATCCTTAGGGTTTGAGCTCTACACATGTCTGTGAAGTGGGTTCTGCCTCCGAGTATCAGACGACACTCATTACGGAGCGTGGGCAAGGCTGTGTGGGACATCAGCACAGAACCAGCGATGACAACCTTTTCAAATTTAAAAAAAT
>NW_011889045.1:291198-303308 GCF_000151845.1 Pteropus vampyrus
CATGGGGTCAAGGGGCCGGCCCTGCACCCCAGACCGTCCCATCTCCATTCCTCAACTATTATAACACGACTGTCGCTCAAGGCAGATGAATGGAAAGTCACCTCCTTGGCAGTGACCTGGCCCAGCAGCCAGCATTTACTCCCCACGATTTTACGTAACACGTAGCGAATTCTCTAGTGCCACAGTTTATTATTATTACTGTTTCGCTTTTTACATATCTGACTTCCCTTTTGGGTTCTAAGCACCCTGTGTGAGAGTTGATTTCCATTAATTTCTGTTTTTCTAGACTATGCTCCGATTTGCACTGGAGCGTAATGGTTGTAGTGCGCACGCACGCGCGCGCGCGCACACACACACACACACACACACTCCATTACTGTGTGTGCCGACAGCGTCTATCCTCACCCGGACCTTCACCTCTGTCTGTACCTAGTGCTCGCTCCGTTAGTGAAAGCAGAGGACTCAGACCATGAGAGGCCCGGCCCGCTTTGGGAAACCCTCTGGGGACCCCCACCCCTGACCACAATAAACCCCGGGGCAGTCCCCTTACTGTGGACCTGCTGTGATGCTGACCTTTTCTCCTCAAAGACTCAATTATCTGAGTAATAAACCTTTCCTGCCTTCCTGGGTGGCAGAGGCCATCTCGACATCCAAACCGAATTTTCTGTGGGGTCCCTCCCGTGTCTGCAGGGTGGCTGCGACACACCTGCGTGCACACACACACGATACACACAACACACAGAACACACAATCGTACACAAAACACACAACACATACAACATACATTCACCAGACACAGCACACACATGCACATCCAGCACACGCACACCACGTTCACACACACATGCTGACTGAATTGGATTCTACTCAATTTCTCTCTTACAGGTTGAGTCCCCAGCACCCCACACTCTGAATTTGCAAGTTTCCTAAGAAGCTACTCTCCTGTTAAGTCATTAATAGATGGAGTACTCTAATGATTGCGGGAGAACTCTCTGGATCAGAGTGCATGGAATTGGGGTGGTTCTCACGTGTAGGTGAGTCAGCGAATGAACAGCTATCAAGTGCCTTTCTGAGCGGATTCGCTGGTGGCTGGCACTGTCCGGGGCAGGCTGGGGAATGGCCAGCAAAGCACAGCCCCGCTCCGGAGTTCTGGGCACTGTTTGCAGAGCCAGGCTCCGAACGCTCCCTTTGGAGTGAAGTCCCTGAGTGCAGAGCCCCACACGCCTAGCTGGCTTCTCTTCTGCCTCCTCTCAGATTGATCTCGCAGTCAGTGAATTACAGAACAGTCGTTTAAACATGTTCCCTCGTAGCTGCGCGTTCCTGCCAATTCTATCATAATAGAATATTTCGCATGGAAAAAAAAAAAGCAATTCAATTAAAAACTACATTACAGAAATGCTAAGGGTCTAACTTCGACTCAGGATGGCAATAAAATTTCAAGTAAAGACAGCAAGTGTATGTTTTAATGTGTTCTTAGTTCTCTAGATGTGGTACACAATCAGCAATCATGACGCCAGAAGTCGGTCGTGATGGTTAAGATACACCCCCTCAGCTATGTGCAGGGGCAGAGAAAGCCTATAGCAACGTCAGGGGGACCCTCTGCATCAATCGAGGACCGCGTTCAGGCACAAGGCCCTGAGCTGGCTCCTCCACATGTTAGCCCAGAGGAGAAACTCATCACTCTGCTCTCAGCCCCTGATGTCCAGGAGCCACAAGGCTCTGCTTGACTGCAAGGAAGTGTCAAGAGCGGGTAGCATTGTGGGGTACACCACTAAGTCTTTTGCACGAGGGTGGGACAGGTGTCGGGGCTGCCAGGCAGAGAGCACAGCGGATGCCAAGTCCTTGGGGCAGAGGTGTGCCTGTGCGACAGGGGACAAGCGATGGTGCTGATTTATTACCTAGTGTCTGGCAAGAACATGTGGCTCATTGACGCTCCATAGACGGTTACTGGCTTCTGGGTGGACCTTCTGGGCTGGAGGCGTGGTCCGTGAAATCGAACATGATACGCCCAAGCTTTAATGGATGTGCTTCTGCCAGGGAGAAGAAGCTGATGGGACTTGCTTACGAGCCAACAGACCTCAAATTTTTAAAAAACAAACCACTGTATTAGACGGCGGCAGAATTGCTCTGGTAAATATTACAAGGGAAATCTCGACGACGTCTTAAATTTGCGAGTTTCAGGCTTTCGACTTTGCTCTAGACCAGCCCTGCTCACGGAGCAGGGTCAGTCAGTTCCAATAACGTGTTTCATTCACTGAAACATATCGAATGTGTGATTTGGCCGGGTGTTCAATATGAAGATAATTACTACGATCGAAGCCCGGTTTGCGTTTGACGCACTCAGCGCCCCCCAGGCCGGGCTGCCCGCACTCTGCAGGCCACGTCTCACGCCGGGTTCTGCACCCACGAGCACCCCCCGCGTCAGAGGGACCAGAAGAGTCACCTTGTTCCTTCAGCTCAAACACTCACGGGCGTTTAAAAACAACGGGGAGCATAAAAATGGGCCGTGCTTCTCAGTTTTACAAGGAAGGCTTGAGTTCAGAGTTCCAGCCGAGGGGCCGTGTCTGCAAATGACAGAGGCAGTGGCTTTGTTAGAGCTGCCACGTGCCCTGCACATCTCCGACGGGGCCACCCGTGTAGATGCCGCAGGCACAGAGTCGAAAGGATGATAATGTCCATGAATCATAAGCGAGCGCGGTGCCAGCTCGTCCACACACAGTCTCAGGTGCCCTGTCATCCCCTCGAGTTAGAGCAAAGAAATGTGACAGAGACGGCAAGTGACGTGGGCACCGTCACATGGCCGGGATCACTTAGTCCCTGCCATCGAAAACACCTGACTTTTCGACAGGCTGCATCTCTTCACTCAAAACCTACTGTCGCGAGGCTCTTCACTCAGGAATAAAGCTCCCCACGAAGCAGCCGGGGCCGCCCCGCCGTGTCTGGGGAGCCCCTCTCTGCACGCGGGGGCGCCTCCGCTCGCCTTATTGTTAAGACTTTGTTTAAAGCACTGGATCACGACTGCAAGAGACTCGGCCGTGTCAAACACCTCAAAAGTCCCTGCGCGCAAAACTGATCGATATCTGGGCTAATTTCTAAACCAACGAGCAGCACCTGCTGACTCCTAATTATAAGCGGCCGCTTCGCGGAGAGCTGAGAGCATCAGAGACACGGACGGCGGGACCAGAGCCACCTCCGAAAGCCCGTGAGTGTGAAGCAACGATCCATCACCGTGTCCGACACGCCGGGGCGCGGGCAGCAAGCGCGCGGCATCCGATGCCGGGATTAGGGTGACTGCGCATCGCTCTTGGTCGCCTGCTGGTAATAAGCGGTGTGCAATCCGACAGCGGCGTCTAAGAACGAGGAGGCGGGGCCAGACGCACACACCTTCACGGGGAATAAAATGACACACCGGTCCCCCTAAATCCTGACTTCGGAGAATCACGTTCCGTCTAACTTCTGCACGCTCGCGGCCGAAAATTGCAAGATGAGTGGCAATGGCCAGGGGTGTCAGAGAAGGAGAGAGGGAGACGGGACGGGAGGGAGGGGCGCGGGGAGGAGCGAGAGCCACACGTTTTTCGATTAAGTTACACCGTGCTCTTGCGGTTCAGTTGCTTCAAATGCGACTGAATTATCTCTGGGAAGTCTGCGAATTCATGCCGATGACAATTGGGGCTGGCTGATGGTTGTACTGTTACACCAGATTCCCTCAGGTCCTCCTTTTCCCTCACTGCCTCCGGCCACCTCACGGCACAGGACACCGTGACCACTGCGGTGCCCTCCGTTTAATCATGATGATTCCCCTGGAAAAGCTTCTGAATGAGCGGCAAGGAATCGCTGTTACGAATGCAGTTTTAATCGGATAATCCGTGTTGGACCCCAGCTGCTTCCCGCAGCTCATCATCAGCTGCGGGTCCTCTCTCTAGACCAGGGTGGCAGCTTAGGAATCCAGCCTGGGAGGCTCACAGGAGCCCCTCGAACTGGCACTTGACGTGTTCTGGCCAAATTCTGCGTTTCCCCTTGGGAGACCCTAACTAGAGAATCCATAAGAGAAGCGAAGGACGTGCGTAGCTTTTCTGGGCAGCCGGGCAAGATTTGGGGAGATCCGGTTCCAAGGCATAAAGCCTTTAAGTGACATGGAAGAGCCGGCCGAAGCCCGCATCTGAATAGCCCGTAACTCCAGCTTATTTGTGAGAATCTGTCGCTTTAATGAAAATAGCCCGAATCATAAGAAATTGTGACCAAAGGAATTCCATCACCTTTAGAAATTGCCCATTTATGTATAATTTGAAACCATTCTATGTAAGTTCCACAGACCGAGCTATCATTTTCATGAATAAAGTGTTGTTTTATAGTTTGACTGGGCACATTACATAATGACCTATCGGCAGAAAATCCCAGTTATGGCCTAAGTTTCATCTTCTTGAGAATTTAGGGACTGTGTCACAAAATATGGAACTCTACTTTTGAATGCCATACACGGTGCACAGGACTAAGCGAAAAGGTTGGGAGTGGTCACTAATCAGTCGTCCGCGGTGTTCATCCGGGTTGTCCTACCCATGTCAGGGAATTCCCAGGATCACCTGCCCTTGGACTTATCACTATTTAAAGCTCTAAACAGACCATCGCCAAACTTACAGGTTTTTGCTTTTCATTCTCATGAGTCAGACTTTCTCCAAGATACCCCCAAGCGTACAGCGGCGAACAGTCTTGAAGCTATTTTTGCCTGTTATTTTTAAAGCGCGATGTAACATAAGACAGGTTGGTATCTGCGATCACGCACGGATGGACTAAACCACTGAGGTTTTAACAGTGCTATTTGAAACAGAGCAGGCTGAAAAAAATAGGTGGCGGGGGCAGAAAAAGTTACCCCCATGGTGATCATATTGACATCATCCCATCCCAGGTGAACGGAAGTCGAGGATGCGATTGCGGGTTTAACACACCGCAGGAAAGTCCGAGGCGGACTGAGGGAAATCGGAGCCGCGTTAAGCGAATGGTTCGCCACTGCGTGCAGGATGCGCCTCGACCGGAAGTCATCCAGAGCTCCCACAGAGCAAGTGCCCTCCAAGGTGGCGGACTGGAAGGAGTAGTTTAGAATCATAAGATTTAAATAAGCCAACGTGCCGTTTCTTCTGGATCTCTTCGCTAAAGAATGCGGTTCAGAATGCAGAGGGAGTAAAATAAAAGAGAATAAGACAAAATTGAGTAACCAAAGGCGTTTTTGGTTGATTTATCTTTCATTTGCCTCAAACTTATGGATTTTCCTATCCCTAATTTCAGCCGATGGAAACAACGTGTTTATTGCCATCGGTGCGGGAGCAGTCTGCCTGCCGAGAGGTCCGCAGTCCTTCGGAGATCTGCACTGTCCTCGCTTTCTCTTTAAGCCTGGTTTCTCTCACGCGTGCTTCAAGAAATCTTAACTTTTCAAAGCTCGGTCGGAACGCTCCAGCTTGTGTTATTTCATGCTTTTGATTCACGTCTACTTTTTAAGCATTTTTTTCCGGTCCCATAACTGCAAATTCTATGAAAGCTTCTCTCTCTGTCTCTCTGTCTCTCTGTTTCTCTGTCTGTCTCTCTGTCTCTGTCTCTCTCTCTCTCTCTCTCTCTCTCGGCTGGTGGGACCCTCCCTTACACAGCACCTTCCACCTATGACAGGTCTGTCACCTTCTCATCTTTCAAAGCACCAGGGACCAAAATAGGGAGCTCCCTCGCTGAACCTCTACTGGCCACAGGCGGAGGAAGGCAGGGGCCGCGTGCTGAAATCTCAGTGTTATGACGGTCTTAATAAATAATGCACTTGACGGGGTTATAAATCGTATTCCTCCAACCAACTCTCTCGGCCCCCTATTATCATACTCAGCGTTTGCGACAGCTAATAGTGGTGACGGGAAACGATGACGATGATTAGCTTCTAGAAAGTGCTTCCGGTTTGCGAGCAGGAGTGCTGGAATGTGAAGGCCTCACACTTCGGGGCGCCAGAGAGAGAGCCTCACTCCCAACTCTCCCGTGAGTGTCTCTGCAGCTCAGGCTGCTGCAGCGCAATGTCACAGACGGGGTGACAACGAGCATCTGTTGCTCAGAGTTCTGGCGGCCGGGAGTCTGAGAGCAGGGGTCGCCGTGGTTGGGTTCGGGCGGGGATGACACACTGCCATCTTCCGCCTGCGTCCTCACAGCGTGGCAGGGGCCAGCAAGTCCTCTGGGGTCTTTTCCAAAGGCACGGATCCCACTTGGGGAAGGGGGTATGTGGCTCCACTGCTATGACCTCATCGCCTCCGAAGGCCTCGTCTGCGGACACGGTCACAGGGGAGGGTCGGGATTTCAATAGGTGGGGTGGGGGACATGAGCATTCAGCCATAAAGTCAGGTATCTGCAACATGTCTGTGAGGACGAAGCACAGACGCCACACGCTTTCCAGAGACAGGCCAGGCCGATGTGGAGAATATGTCAGACTCAGCACGTATGTCAGAGAACATCGGGTTAAAACATCTCACTTTCCGGATGAAGGATGGAGGCTCAGAGACACGACGAAGAAAATCACGAAAGAAAACAGAGGCGGATTATTTTAACCTAGAGAAAAAAAAAATTGTCCCCGAGAGTTAGGACATCAAAATCCGACAGGAAAAAAAAATGAGCAAAGGCTAAGAACAGCTGCAGGTGACACGTGTTGGTTTTGCTCTATCCCACTGGTCATCGGGGAAAGAAATTTAAAACCAGGGTATACATAGGCCACAGGACTCGCCAAGTTAGAAAGTGGATGCGTGTTTGAACGTGCAGACGCTTGGTGTCCCTGTGGAGCACGCAGGGACATTTGTGCCCGCGATTGGTGGTAACCTGCAGAATTACGACTTCAGCACATACTTGCTTCCGGTCACCACACGTGTGGGACGTGCCCGTAGGGAATTCCAACACGCCCATGAGTGTGTCTGGAGGGGTGGTCACCGCAGCAGTCCTGACGACGGAAACCGGGCACCTCATAAATCTAGATGCCAACAGGGAAAATTTCACTCAAACTTTGGTACCTTCACACCAGAGAAGTCTCGGCTGTCCTTTTTTTCATAAAACGGTCAGTCCACTACACATTAAACCGTGAAAAACCCACGCTTCACTCAAAAGTCAAGTCGTAGGATAATATACATTTGTTTTGGTTGAATGTTTGTGTCTCCCCTTAAAATAAACTCACGTTGAAGCCATAGTCCCCAGCGTGAGGGTGTTTGGGGGTGGGGCCTCCGGGGGGTGCTTGGGTTTAGATGAGGTCACTGTGATGGCCTCACGCTGGGATCAGTGTCCTTATAAGAAGAGGAAGAGACCAAGCTCTCTCTGCCCTGACGACAGGGGAAGATGACGGTTGTCAGCGAACCAGGAAGAGGGTCCCACCGGGATCTGCCCCTGCCGGCACCCTGAGCCACCAGCCTCCAGAACTGACAGTCACAGACATCTGTCGCGGAGCCCCCATCTGCGGTGTCCGGTGACAGCAGCCTGAGCTGACGAAGAGAACAGTCTCTAACGCACCTGATGATTTTAAGGGATCCCTGCGCGTCTGTGTATGTGGGTGTGCAGGGAAAGGTCTAGAAGGGTCTACGGAACAGCAGCGGACAATGGGTACAAGCGGAGAGGGTTGGGGACGGAGGGAAGCTTTCGCTTTTATTCTACATACTTCTGTTCATTTCATTTTAATTATCGCTTGATGATTTAAGCGTGACGACCTTCGGCCTGTCGAGCCGCTTCCTCCTTGTTAAGTCTCATCGCTGCCCATTCAGCCCTCGCCCAGGTGGAAGAGGGAGGGACGGAGGGACGATGATTTCCGGTAGCCTATTCTGTGTCCTTTGGCCACAGAGTGTCCCCGTGCTGGTGAGCACGGAGGCCTGGGGTTTCATTAGGTTTCCCACCCTTTAGTCAGGCCCCAAACCAAATACAAGAATAACAGTTTTCACAAGTCGTCACGGGCAAAGTCTAAGTGAAATGCGAAGTTTTCTTTTGTTTCTTTCTTAATGCGTTCGCTTAGCAGCCCTGTCCACAGCAGAGCATCCTTCCTCGCCGGGGTCTGTGTGCCAGTGTGTTTTTAATTAGGAAATTCACGCGCCCGCCACGCCGGTCAAGGGTTTCTGTGCTCTATTAAGTTCTCGTTCCTCTCCCCGCTCTCAGTGTGTAATAAGTAATTATAACCATGACAGATCTGTTAATAGAGATGAGGCAATCGCCTCACATGTGATCAGTCTTTTATCTTTCTTACCACAGAACTAAATTCCATGCATAAACGTCTAGTTTTAACAAAGGAATGGAAGCGTGAATTCTGAAGTAGTCGAAGACAAGATGTTCTCCTGACAGGACAGAAGAGTCGTCCCGTCACACTGACACACGTCAGTCTAGAGTCAACTGCAGCACGTGGAAAACGGCGTCCACCCGAACAGACAGGTGGCGATAAAACTAGACTCCATCAGCCGTTTTCTATTTTGAACTTAATTTTTAAAATAAAAGTTAACTTTAGCGTTGAAGAAAAAGCAACTTTGAGTTTTCCTGAAATATTCTTGCTTCCTGAAGGAATTTAAACGACTTAGAGGGCCTCCAATTGCAAAATTGCAAATCATGCGGCCTGACTTTATATTAAGAGTAGCGACTTGAAAAGGTCACTGAATGTCAACAGGTGATAATCTATTTAAATAGTGATTTTATTCATTCAAGTCGTTCTGAAATGTGCGAGTTTCCACTTTACTGTGGGTCAAAACGTTTCTTTTAAATAATTTTATAAAGATCGATAAATAAATGGTAGGTAGATATAGATACAATATTTTATAATACAGGATATGAGGAATGCCTGCTACATAATTTTGCTAATTCAGTCATTTTCCTGAAAGACTGACTTGATCAAATTGATGGTGACTCTCCAGCATGTCGTCAGATCCTGTCCCATCTGTTTTGTGAGGAACATCTGTTGGTTTGACGTATGTTGGTCGAGATCTGGTTATTTATAGATCTGGTTATTTATATGGTCGTAAGGCAGCTTCGAAGATCAAGCGCTCTGGGACATCCGATCCACCAGGCCGTGGCCCTGAATCATGTCACATACTCACAACCACCATATAAAGTAGTCAGTAATAGGGCCAATGTAAAAATGAAGAAACCAAGGCCCAGGTAGATTAAATAAACTCTCGAAAACGGAGGCAGAAACCACCAGCCGGGTTTCAAGTACCTGTCCATGGTTCTGTTTTGTTCAAAAGGTCTAATGACTCAGCAGGTCTTGGAAAATTTAGGGCTCATCTGCGTAGACGTGGCTAACGAGGCTTGTATCTCCAAACCCGGCCCAGGTGAAGCAGCGGACAGAGAGAGGCTCCCGGCTGCAGCCAGGTGAGGCCACGTGCCGCACCCCAGGGACTGCTGGAGAAGTGACACCCCTCCGAGAAACGAGGACACTTCACGTCTGCTGTGGGACGTGAAGTCGCTCTCTCCCATCAGAGGGCCACACAATCTAAGCTTCTCTCATCTCTGTACCGGGGACCACAGAGGACAGAAACACAGTACAAATAACAAAAAGCAACTCGCGAGAGCCGGGCGGCTGCCAGCCCCGCCTGGGGAGACTCCTCTGCGTCACGGCCCGCACCGCGGTGGGGGCGAGGGCGTTGTCACTAACGGAGACGCGCCACGGGCCCGTGAGCGTCAGGAATTCTGACCGGGGACCGAGATCGTCCGCGTTTAATGATTAAAAGCCTTGGCTCGTCGATAACGCCTGTGGTGTTGAAAGATGGAGAAATGGTCCACGTGTCCGCAGAACAGAAGGATGGAGAGGGACCAGCCCGAGATGCTCTCCCGCTTCCTACAGGTAGCCAGGCATCCCTCGCGGACAGACGGGCTCACGTCTCTGAGAGTTTTGTAGCTTTTATAGAAAAGGAATAAATATTTCACAGACACTACTACAGATGGAGACTGGGGCAGCGGTATCCCCGTGAATGACCTCGTGACGGACTGATTCCGATCCAGAAGGAGGAGGAGCAGGGGACACACGGAACCGCGCCCCACAACTCGCCAGCAGCTAACGCCTCTCCGCGTGCGCTGCGTGTCTCGTCAGACTGGCGCCTCTCTAAACGTGGTTCGCTTGGCTATTTAAAATTTACTTGGAGTAAATCGGTGCATTTTAATTATTGTAGGAGATCCAGGGCATTTTTTCCCCCTTTGATGATTAATATTGGAAGTGTGAACTTGTAACGCTTTTAAAGTGGGAAAATCCTATTTTGATGTCTATGGTTTTACTGCATTTAAACAAGTAATATTATCGATCATTAGAACGAACGCTCGTGCCATCGTACTCTGTATTTATCCACCGATGCTGAACCCCTGGGGCGCAGAATGAAATGTGACGGGAAACGAAGTGCCAATCAGAAGCTGCGGAGTCTCCCGGGCATTCTTTACAGTCACGAAAATTACACGTAACTGGATGGCGCGTGGGCCCTGAAGATAGAGATTTCGTATCTCCCAAAGAGAACTTTCCGATGCACCAAAACATAACAACAACGGACACGTGTTCGGACCTGCTCACACCCTTCTCTTCTCCACGGTGTCACAGATCGAGACGGACACCATGGACGGCCACACAGGCCGACTGGCCCGGCGGGGAGGGAAACAGGCCGGAAGCTCTCCACGCCATGGCGAGGGGTGGGTGTCGCCGGGCGTCACCCCGCCCGGCGGTGGCAGCGTGGGGCTGCTGCAGGGTCCGCGGGGCTGGGTGCCGCACAGCCAGGGCCCGACTGCCGAGCGCCTGGCCGTTCATGTTTCCTCGGCTAAAACCGCAGTTCAGCACAGACCCCTCTGCTCACGATGCCCCTCCATTGCATACAGAATTACTTTTTCCCATCTCAGAAAGAGAGGGGGTCGGAGATTTCCCTCGTCCCCTCAAGTGGGGAAGAGACGAGAGCAGCTGAACCGCTTCCGATGGCTGCGGCCGGCTTGTCTGCCTCAGGGGAGGAGGGTCACGAAGGGCCCTGGAGAGCATCTTCGCTCTAAAACCCGTTGGAATTCTCTGGGGCCCCACGGGCCAGTGTGCGTGCCACAGTGTAGACACTGCGGAGTGACCCGTGCTCCGGCACACACGGCCAGACCACACGGACCACAGCGGAATGTGCTGGAGACCGAACAAAGAGCAGCGTGGGGCTCTCAGCACAGCCGGTGTCCCCTCCGCTGGACCCTCGGTGGTGAGGGTGGGTGAGGGTCGGTTTGATGGTCGGTGCTGCAGGGAGCGAGCCTCGGGCCTCAGAGACGGGACGGAGGCCGGAAATGCCCCCTTCTGCCCTCGTCCATCAGGTAGAACCGTGTGGGTCCTTTGGGACTTGCTGTATCTAGTTTCTTCTCTCTCCTTATTAGATTTTTAGCGTTTGTTTATCATCCATCAAACACCTCGCTCTCCTGGAGGCTGCTCCGTCCCCTCTGAAAATCCAGCGAGCGCGCAGACATTACTCTTATTCACGAAATGCTCATCCTTCACCACCTGGGGTCTGAAATGGGACCCGTGGGAGCCGTCCCGCTCCACAGAGCCACGAACCAGGACCGGCTGCGCTGGCATCGCCTGGGAGGCATCGGAATAGCCGTGCCGGCCGCTCAGACCTGGGCCAGGATCCTGGGGGGGCGGGGGGGCCCCTCGGGAGCAGGCTCAGACCCGCACGTGAGGACTCAGCACCCGGCACCGTCCGGCTTTGGAAGTCGGAGTTCGAGGAAGTGATGAGTTTTAGGTAGAAGTCAGTGAATCGCCTGATATTTTTAATGATCTGATTAATTCTCTAATTATCGGCCTCACCCAGAGCCGGGTTTTCCCGATTCATCTTTTGCGTCGGGCTGCAGCGAGGGTGCTGGATGCCTCGGTGCCGGACATGGGGAGCACATTCCCAGGTCACTGGGGGGACCCCACCGGGCCAGGCCCCGACGCTCAGCCTGCGGGACAGACAAGCGGTTCCTGAGCCCCTCGCCCCCCACCCGTCCCTGGCCAGTTCGTGCGCCCCGTCTTCCCCCGGCGTCATGTTCTGGACCTGGTCCACTCTCCCAGTGCGTGCACGAGTCCCCCCTCGTCCCCCTTCATCTTCGGCCACCTGGCGCCGGTCTCCAGCCTTGAACATGCCACCAGCCGCCTC
>NW_011889045.1:304883-313971 GCF_000151845.1 Pteropus vampyrus
TGCTCGTCATGCTTCTCCTCCAGTATGGTGTGTCTGGAGATGACGTCTATCCATAGAAATTATTATTTAAAAAAGCAAAATATCATTGACTGATTTTTCACTTTTAACAAGAAAATGGGTAGTTTAATACATTTTATTATGTGTTCCTGCATAGTCCTTCAAATGCAAAGGTAGGAATAAACCAGACCCTCTGTGCTATAACATATGTTATCGGTGGCTTATCATTCATTCTAGCAAAGTTGTTGGCATTTATCCCTAAGTTAAATACATATTTCATTTTTACAATTCATGAAAACAAAGTGCGCATGAGTGTGAAGATGATAGATGACAGATAGATGATAGATAGACAGTAAATAGTTATATAGATATAGATCTATAGGTATACAACTAAAATGTGTGAAATAATGGAATAGATATTACTATATTTCCACCAAGATTACACCTGGGTCACTAAAGCACAGACCTCAGGGAACAGTTCCCTTAGGAAGTGATTCCGGCAGAGGCCACCTGGCCTCCAGTGCCAAGCTCGCCCTGCGATGAGGCGCCAGCTGGCCTGGTGACCACTCCCTGTGGTTCAGTGAAGTGACGCTTTACGGCACATGTAACGCTCTGCCTCGTGGCATGTTCCTGGCATGGATTTATGCAAATGTTCTACTGGACAAACTAAGTGTTTTGGCAGCAGCTCGGCAGGTGCAGAGGAAGAGCCTGCCCTCCCCTCCTCCCTCCCCTCCCCGTGGTGAACGGGAGACCTGACCAGTGACCACGGGTGTGATGGATGCACGGTCTAGCTCTGTGCGAGGAATGCAAAGCGGGGGGCCCTACGATCTGGGGCGAGTGTGCGAGTAAATGTGTAAAAAGGTTGTATGTCACAATACACTAAGTACAGTTCCATAGCACAGGCTATTTTTTAGAAGCTTAGGATAGTTCTTTTATAATATGATCGAAGTATATATCACACTTATGATCGGCATTACACGCAAGGATAGCTAAATTTGTTTTTTATTTGTTTTTTATTTTTTTACATTTTTTAAATTAAGTTTATTGAGGTAATACCGGTTAATACAATTATATAATTTTCAGGTGTGCATTATACTTTGACATCTATATATTCTATTGTGTGTTTACCACCCAACGTTCAGTTTCCTTCAGCTACCATATATTTGATACACTTTACCCACTTCCCCCTCTCCTACCCCCGTATATTTGACGCCCTTTACCCCGTCTACCTCTCCTCTCCTCCCCCACCCCCTACCCTCTGGTAATCACTAGTCCATTGTCCATGTCCCTAAGTCTCTGTTTGTCCTGTTCATTTGTTGTCTTTAAGTTTACATCCCACATATAATTGTTATCATGTGATTTTCTACTTTCTCAGTCTGGCTTATTTCATTTAGCATGATTATCTCAAGGTCCATCCATGTCGCAAATGGTGCTAAATTTTTATAAGAAATCTTATCAAACTAGCTCTCCAAGGAATAAGATAAAATCTTGACTGCCCATTTCTCAGTCATGCGTGACCAGGTAACCTAACATTTTAAAGCTTCAGTGACCTTCCGTACAAAATGAGAGACAGAACAGCTAAGCATGATTTTACAAAGACTGAAGCGAGCTTATCCATTATAAAGGTAATTCCTATTATTCGAATAAAGTTTCCTGTCACTGTCACCATCGTTACCGGCGACTGAGAGCATCAAACCTGCGCCGACGGCTCCGTTCACTCACAGACTCATTCTGCGCCCCTTCCTTTCGCTTTTCCCATATAGTGGAAAGAAGGTCACCGCCGTCATGGGCTGAATGGTGCACCCTCTCCTCATGCTTATGTTGGAGTCGTAACCTCCAGTCCCTCGGTATGTGACTCTATTTTGAAACAGGAGTTTCTAAAAAGTAACTAAGTTAAAATAAGGTCTTTAGTGTGGGGCCTGATCCGAGAAGAGGAAATTTGGACAGAGGCGTGGCTGCGGAGGAAGGGTATGTGCAGACACGGGCAGGAGACAGGCCTTGCCGCCAAGAGGGGACAGCCGAGAGGGAACAGCGCTCCCAGCACCTAAGGCTTGGACTTCGAGCCTCCGGGACCACAAGGCGACACATGTCCGCCCGCCCGGTCCGTGGGGCTCTGTTACGGCAGCCCTCCCACAAAGAAATCGGCACATTCCCCACTGCTCCTAGGATGAGGGTACTTGGATACCTGGGAGCCTTTTAACCATCGCAACCAACTCAAACATCTCTCATTCTAGTCTAGACACGCTCACCTCAGAGTCGACAAATGCGGCGTGGCCATGCTGTCTCTTGCCACGAGACTTTGCTGGGACTCTTCTGTGAGAGTAGGTCATTTCTCAAATAATCGGCATGGTGCCTGCCTATAGTATCCGCAATCACATACTGTTTTTGTAATCAACAGCTGCAGAAAGGTTTTGGAGCCGCACAAAAAATGAAGGTACAACGACGCTGAAAATTTGACCCGTAGTAGAGGGAAAAGCACGCTCAAGACACAAGCTCCCGTTGACCCCTTCCAGACCAACGTTGTTGAAAATCATGCCGCCCTACGGGAGTCTTCAACATCCCACTTAACAGCTCTTAGCGTTTAATACTTAAAATCTAAGAAACGAAAGGGAGGGAGGGGCGGAAGTAAGGCGTCAGGAGCAAAATCGACATGCCTTAAACGAAAATTTCTAAAATATAAAACCAAACATTTAGAAAAAGGAAAACGGTCAATATTCTGGACATTAGAAATAAATATTAAATTTCAAGAAATTTGTTTTGATTATCAAAATGTTAAAGGAGGAAATCAGTTTGCAGTGGCGATAGTCTGTCTGGATATCGTGGCGATGTGCAAAGTGGAAATCTAAGTACTTTGCTTATTATTAGACAGAATAATAACATCCTTTACCAATCGGGTCGTGGTGGAAACAATAGCAGCTTATACTAGAAAAGGGAACTAGTTAAGGACCATCATCAAAATATAGGAAACGACCAATCGTATCGTGTGTCCATAATGAAAGATTAACCTGTCTTTCTTTTATCTAAGAAGGGAAGTATTCACAGAAATTAAAATTATTTCGGATATTTCGGAACGAGATAAAAATATATTTTAAAATGTATTTGTTTCCACTGCATTAGACTTTTTAAGCTAATGGTTCTAAATCAACTATTTTGAGAATCATCATCATTTTCATCAAATATTCAATGCATACCTTTTTAACTCTTGGTCAAAACCGAAGCAAAACTTTAAATGGCATGTTGTGGAAACGTTGCATTGTCTCAGCAAATGCACAAGAAAAACTTTTCAAAAGACCCTCAAAAAGAGAGTCTACACCATTATTGTTATCTTAGGAAAGATATGATCTAAATGCAGGCACTGGTCAACAGTATAGAGATGAGCTTTTCAACAGTACTTGTTAAATTCCATCTTGAAAAAATATAGAGATACACAGAGATCATTTTTTTCTAGCTTCCAGATCTTATCAGTACCTTGATCTGTTTGTTAGTGGTTTTAAAATGGTCATCACCGAGGAGCAATGATGTTACACCTGTAAACTGATCGGATGATGGCATGAAATAAGCAACATAAAACCGGGTCCCAGCAGGCAGCACCCTCAAACAGTATACTAGCAAACCGGATAAGCAGACGTCATGCCCACCGAAGCAACAGTAAACATGCTCTTAAATGACTCTCAGGAAAATGATGTCAAACGTCTTTAATCTGCAGTATTTCAGGAGCTGTCAGTTGCAGGAAAGTTTGCACAATTAAACGTGGGAATTCTTTAAGTTTTATCATTACCAGTTTGCAATCATTTTTTTTTTTTTTTAAGATCGTAAAGGGGTCCTGACACCAAAAGTTTTGATAAACGCTGGCCTGGGTTTGTGATTAGTTGTTCGCTTCGTGGGAGAGAGATTTAACCAAGAGCACAGTCGGAGCTGCTTTCTCCCTAAGGGCTGGACTAGAACATGGATCCAAACCAACATCAGACTGCTTCCGCAAGCCAAGAATTAACGGGACGGTAGCGACAGACTGTCAGCGGTGCTATTTCCATACCAGGCTGTGGTCCTGATTGGTTGCTCTTCTGGGCTTTGATACATCACACTATTACCCACAGTTGTCCACTTATTTTGAGAGAATTTTGAAAAAGGGAAACAGAAAATAGGCCATCCATAGCAGATGTCATAAGAGCTTCTACATTTCCTCCTACCTAATAGCATTATTAGTCTAATCTTGTCCGGATAGAGCCCTTTTTAATTAATTCTCAGGGATGCCTCTTTTCTGTCTGCTATGAGAAACTGTAAAAGATACATGGTCGAATTCTAACAAAAATAACACGCGTAGCTGACACTTAGGCCAACCTTTCAACTAACTCAGAGACATTGAAAAGACAAGGGTTCTTATAGTAAAGAAATCCATGAAGAAAAGAGATGAAAAGTTATCTGTTTTGTTTAATAATGAAATTAAATGTTGTCAAAATAAGGATGTAAAAAATAATAATCGTCGGGAAAGAACACAACTATTTTCCTTCAAAAATGTTTCATGGTAGTGTTCTGTGCTTCATTCGGATTAGTTTCTCTTTGATGAATGCAAGAGTGGATGACAGTGATATTAGTAAGATTGTAAAAAATAAAAATAATATTAAAAATCACATTTTTATAAGCCGCCTTCATTTAAGTTCCTCCTGATGATAAAGTAACTTCTTATAGATCGATAAGGTTATTGATCACAATGATAAATGTGTGGTTTTGTATTTTATATAAAAATATTATCTTACAAATTTCCCAATGATAATCTAAGCCCTATAATCAAAACGCCTTTCGTCTTCACATCATGCAACAAAAATTTAATTTTACAAGTTTACATTTGATGTCCTACATTAATTACTGATTTTTTTTTTTTTTAAATTTTGAATGATAGGCTCATCTTCTCCTGGCTCTGCCACAAGCCAATGATGACAAGCAGGTTTCGGAAGCACCATTTCAGGGCTGGCGGTCCCAGCATGGACTGGCAGCGACGTTAACACGGAGACAGCCTCGAACCCAGGGTCTCTGGGTCACCACATCCAGTGCTGGAATCTGAGTCTTACAAATGCATTCTATCAAAAACACATAATGGCGAAGAAGCAGATGTCTCCACCCGCTTCCACGGCATTGTACAGAAATGTACAACATCTTAAGAGATGTGTTTTGAGAAAATTAGCGCTACTATGATCTAAGAAAGAATTTTCCTGGAGCAGATCTCTGATTTCTAAGATATTAAAGAGAAAATATTTAAGGCTGACTATAAAAAGAATTATTTACGTTTTTTTTTTTTCAAACCAAAATTATAATAAACTATTTCTTCCTTTCAAGGACTATGTTAACTAGAGGGAAAATAATAAACCAGATGGTCCAGTAAATCAGAATGCTCTATAAAAACTGTTATTCATCTCATTTGTTTTTTTGCCCCAGGGGAAAATCCTATATATAGAAGAAAGTTACTATATTGTGAATTAATTCCTATTCAATAGAAAGAATTTAATCCAGCTCAACAAGTTGGGTATCCACAAGTATTTTTGAATGCCGACCAGGTAGCTTTCACTATGTTATGAGTTAACCATTATACAGTGAACGAAAGAGGCATAAAATGCAGAGTTTCCTGTGTGATACAACATTAAACAGTCAGGACAAAGCTGAAATGATCTCTATAGACCGTAAACACAGCTATAAGTGAAAAAGCTGCTGGGCTTTGATTCCTTGGTTTACCGCCTACCCGCTGTGTGACATAGAGCAAGTTACTTACATTCTCTGTGCTGCAGCTTCCTCTAGAAAATTACAGCACGCTAGTGGGGTCTGGAAGACTAATTTAGTCTCTATCTCTACCTCGATCGGTATCTCCATCGTCTCTATTTCTTTATATCTATATCATTGGGCACATGGGAAGAACCGCATGTGTTTGCTGTTATCATACTAACTTGAAAATTCTATTATAAATGCAATGATATTTTGTTACAAAGCTTTTACCTTTGTTGACAAGGCGTGCGATGCCAGTCATGGCTGAGCACCTTTTAAGTGAAAGTCACCGGGCCAAGCACCGAAGATACAGAAACGGACAAGTCCCGATAGCTGCCCTCGAGGACCTGAGCGTCTGGATAGGTGACGTAAAAACACCTGTTTTTAGGGCTGAGCCAGCACGAAGGAATGTTGATTACCCTGCACTGGGATCCCCACACGGATTACTGAGCTGTCTATACAACGTGAGCTAGAACCATGGAGGCGAGGAAGAGTGGAAGGACATTTGAGACTGTGACCGAGCACGTGCAGAAGCAGAGCGACACGGAGGAGTGTCGTGTGCGGACCGTAAGCCGGGGAGCTTGGCGGGAAGCCCCGGATGGCGATGGGGAGAGGGGAATGGAGGAAGCACTTGGCAGCAGACGGAAGAACACGCCACGTCTGGACGCCGTGCTTTGTGCCCTGGGACTTCGGGCAGGGGAAGGAAGGGCCGGATCTGAATTTTCTGTACGGTGCAGGCTGCCGGCGTCCCGTGCACAGACGGGAGGGAGTGTGTGGCACAGGCGTCTCCCGGAGGAGGGGAAGGGGTGAGGGTGACACCTGGAAGAGAGGTTCAGCAATTCTCCCTGCCTGCGGCTGGCCTAGCGGAGGAGACGAGCGTGACCACTGACGTCAGCGACAGGACGGGGCAGGCCGCCGGCCAGCGGGAGAGAAGCGCGCCACGCCCGGGCACTCGTGGGAGCCGAGACGGTGCCAACACCGACACCCGAGCGCATGGCGTAGGCCCCGCTGTGTCATAACGAACAGGCTGCGGGGTAGAGCGGAGGAGGCAAGTCGCGGCATGGACTCGGGGGATGAGGGTTCAAGGAGTCAGGGTGGCCAGACAGCTGTCCACGTGCGTGACCAAATATGCTCCTGTGGGAGGGATGCGGGTTGGGCTCAGGAGTCTTGTCCCCAGGAGGAGATGGAGGAACCAGGAAGCTGGTGGCCGGGGGTGAGGTGGGGGCTGCGGGCTGAGAGAACCCGGAGCCTGGAGGGTGACCTCGGACGCCTGGGTTCTGGGGCTCGGCATTTTGAGGCCACTCCGGGTGGGACAAAGGACCAGGGCACGTGGCTGAAGACGAGGGAAGCTGCCCGTCACACGAGGAGAGCCCAGCTGTGGGATCTTTTCGGACCTTTTACTTGGTACTATTGTTATTTTGTTTCTGTTTCCATGGCATCAGCTTTCTTTGGTCAGATTCTTAAAAATTCTACTTGTCAAGAGATAGAGAGAAAGAAATCAAGACTGTCAAATGCCGCCGACCAGTCGGCCAAATGACATGAAGACTGAAATGTGTCGCCAGCATCCCCCGGGGCCTCGCACTTGGCCACCATTGTCCTGAGCAGTCCCCAGCCCCTGGGGCCTGCACACACCTCTGGGCTGACACAGGACGCGTCCTTCTCCCCACCCAGTCCCCCCCGGGCGGAGCTGGCTGTCTGTCTCCCGTCCCCCGATTGTCTTTATTTATCACATGAATAGGCATTTCAGGGAAATGCTGCTTTCCCCACAATCCACGGTGACTTCGCGTCCTTGTCTTTTTTATCCCATGACTGTCCATCCAGCAGAGTGAGCTCGTAATTAACACGTGTCCAGTGTTGGGGGGGGAGGGACGGGGCGAGGAGGGAAGGAAGGGGACGCGGGGTGAACGGGAAGGAGACAGGGAGAGCAGAGCGAGGAGGAAAATGAGCAAAAGGGTGCAGGGGGAGGAGGGGCTGCTCCAGGGGGGCGCCCCGCTGTCAGGGCGCAGGGAGCCTGGGCCGAGGTCGAGGTCGGGGAGTGTCCTGGGCGGCGGGTGAGTGCTCCGCCCCCCGCTCTGGGCCGCTGCCCCAGTGACTGCGCCTCGCCTCGGTTTTGTCCTCCCCTGCCCGTGGGGTCACTGCCCCGCCCCCCGTGCTTCTGATCCACCCCCGCCGAGGGCAATGGGTGCCTGGCACACATACGCAGTAGCGCAGAGTGACCATTGGCAAAAACTTAATAGAAAAAGGAAAAAGAAAGAAAAAAATACTGGTATCTCAATAAATGGGGAAAAAATGAACAGTTTTCAAAAGGAAGAAGAAAGATTCATGTTATACTTCTCACAGAGACTGCCTTTCGTATATTTAGTGCTAAGAAACTACCAGAGATCTGGAGTAATCGAGACACTTGCGTTTCAGACTTCACCAGTGTCCCTCAGCTCTGCTCCCTTCAATACAGCGCCGAGGTGCGACGTGACATGCCCATCGCGGTTCTAAGAATTCTTTCCGGACTTGTCATCGAGTCAGACAGGGCTGGGATGCCTCACGTTTATAAGATGCTCAAGAATAAGCTACATCCCCAAATTCCAGAGGTCTCCGGGGATGCAGCAGGCGACCCACGAACCGAAAGTTGAAAATTAAGTGGGGAATGGAATTATCCATTTACGCAGTCACCGGGTTAGCGCGCTCAGCCCCTCCGAGAACGCTAAGAAGTTAGAGGAAGGGCCGGCTGACGCAGGAGCGCACGGGGTGCCCATGGTTCGCGCGGCGCGGCTTCCTGTGCGCTAAGCAACGCGCTTTCCGCAATAATCCCGTGAGTTACCGTTTGCATTTCTGCAGAAGGACAAAGGCAGCAGTTAAGACACTTACACCGACTTCGCGGCACGAGCGATTCTAGCAGAGATGAGAGTTGAAATTACTCCTCTACTGCGTTTTTACCTTATTGCAAGAGTTCTTTTACATCTCTCAGATGTCTAACTCTCTTCAGAAATGGCTCGAAAGGAAATTTAACAGGCGATCCTGATTTTACGACTCTCCAATTAAAAACACATGAAGCAACTCAGCCTGTGCCGCTGACGCACGCGTGAAACTTGTCACAGGATCTCTTTTACGGTGCCTGCCTCAGTATATAATTCAGGGTGTATCACGATGAAAGACGCCATCTAGACGCAGGCAGCACCAACCCGACAGGGTAGAAATAAAAGGGAACGAGAACTTTTCAGAGTGCGCTATTTGGGGCACTACCCAAAATAACAGCCTGGCATTAATTCGTTTATAAACCAGGGCACCCGGCTTGCCTCCACCAGTGCATCCAGACATTTACAGTACAGGAAACAAAAACAGCTCC
>NW_011889045.1:314166-319534 GCF_000151845.1 Pteropus vampyrus
ATCATGTTAAAATGGTGCCCTATTTACTAATGAAGCAGGGTTTTCATTTGCTTAGACAGAGGACAGTGTTCTTGGGGTCAATATTTCTGTCTGCTTCCAGGGCGGAGCTAGTTTCTCTTTATCCGTCTGAGGTTAATATGCCTTGTTGTTCGCTAAATTCACAAACGAGCGCAAAGGAGCCGAGCTGAGCGGGTTCCGAGCTGAGCGAGTTCTCAGACGGTACAATGACCGTTTTCATCACGAGGGAGAAAAGGATGTTTTTCGCATAACGGCGTTAGGGGCGCCGGCTGTGCAGCTACTTCGAAGCAAGGGGGAGAAGGGGCAGCTGGCGTGGCATTTGATTGGAAGGTCGGACCTGCGGCGATGACCCTGACCAGCCAATTGCTTGATGAATGCGAAAAAGGCCTAAGCAAAGCGTTCTCTTTATCACAAAACGTCTAACACAGGAGGACGAGGTATTTCGAACATCGCTATGCCGATTCTCATATGTGAGCGTTTGTTAATATGATTAGTAGCTGGAGAAGCATACCGACCAACGCGAGAAACGATTTTGAGGTCAGATGTTGGAGTATTTTCATCACAGACAGGAAAAAGTCTCATGCACAAGCATTTCTGCAGCGATCAAAAAAGAGTTCTCAAATCAGGAACGAGTGGCAAACTGTACCTCGACTACAAATAAAATGAATACGTTACAGCGAGCTGGGTCCTCTAATGCCCCGTTGCTCCCCCTGGGGGGCGGGGACAAAGGGACAGAGATGACGGGGACAGGCAGACGGGCCAGGGAGGGCACGCTCTTGGCCTCTCCCTGACGGGAGGTCGAACCCCTGCCTCGTGCTCAGCCCCGCTCTCCCCTCGGACCCCGTGACATGTCCCCTTACGCGTCATAGCTGTCGCCTCCCTTTGTAGTACTTCAAAATATTTCCACTTTTTTGCATTTGCTTCAAGAGCTGCAGAAAAGAAAGAGCCTCGTCCCTTTTTGCTGCGGACTCAGGTGAGTAAGGAGGAGGCCGAGCGAAGGCTGGAATCTTTGGGAAACGTGTTTCACACTAAAAGGGCGAGCGTGGCTCGTAGTTAAAGCTGGTCGGACTGACGGAGGACGTGACCCTACGTCCTGTTAGGCCCAGGTTTCACGGCCACACGGCTTGGGTGTCGCCCGTGCCCTGAGCCTCTAACCTGCTGTGACTGCTTATGGGAATCCGAGGCTGTCACCCCCTACCCCCCGGCCCCCAGAAAATACGCTCCCTTTCCTTTTTTAAATCTGTCTGCTTGTTCTATCACTGTTCGATAATCTCGTGCCTTTACAAGTTGATTCTATGACCTTTATGCGCTAGTAATTCCTCTTTTTCCATGGGCCAGTGAAAATCTCAAGCTGTGAGTGAGATCCGTCCAGTTTCGCTGGCCCACGTGTTTCCAGCCTGTAGGGCCCAAGGACTCCGTTTCCCTCATGAGCGCTGGGTTAGATTCTTCCGATTGTCGCCTGAGTTCCTCTCGGCCGCCGTCCCCCGCACTCAGCACCAGAAGGCGGGGGCCGGTGAGGCCCACACTGATGAGAATCAGCATCTAGCGACGCTGTGTTTCCACGGGAACATTTTCCAAACCCCCTGTGGCCGGAGAACCCCACGGAGCCGGCAGCCACCGAGCGGAGGGGCAGCGGCGCGTTTGCTATTAAAATGCCCATGAAATTGGTTCTCTCTGTTTATAAATGAAAAGCATGATGGCCACGTTCCGAGTCCACTCTAAAGGCTGCTGCTCTGCCTCTAGCTGTTTCGTTAAGACTCTAAGTTGCCAACGACAGGACATGGGGCTCCGCATGAAACGAGGTTCAGCCACTTGGGAGAGGAGGGGGACAGAGGGCCGGGCCAGTGCGGGAGACCCCGCCTGCTGTGTTTAAAAGACACGTCGCTGCGAGTAAAACACGTAAGTAGAATTAACGTTTTCAGGGGAGCGCAGTCCGGATATGATCCATCACGGGGAGGAAACCGCGGTGCCTCGTGGACGGAGAAGCAGCCGCGCTGGGCCTCGAGTGCCTGTCCTTCTCTACAGGGTGCTTTCATCACTCTGCCGCGGGACGCCACCCTCGCCTGAAAGCCCTCGCGCTCACTGCAGGTCAGCGCCGGCCTCGCTGTCCTGTTAGGAAAGAATTTCTAAAGTTCCCAGCCCGTCCCTCTCTGAGCCCGTCCGCAGATGTCACTTGGTAGCCAGCCCTGCCCAGCTGCCTTTGGAAGTGAAGTGGACACTTATCTCTGCGTGACAAGCTTCGGACGACTGCAGAGCCTTTCGCCAGAGATCAGAGCCCCAGCTGACGGAACGGTCACAGTGGAGGGATTTTCTAGAAGGCAGAATGTCTCTTTCTGTTCCTGTCAGTGTAATCGTGGTGAAACATCACCCTGCTGAAGCATCCGTACCTGGGGTGTAGTTAAAACACACAAACAAGCGAATAGCAAGCCCTAACTGAGAGTCTGATCTTTTTTCTGGTTTTTGAATTGTTAGGTGACGATGTAAAATGGCCAGCCTTTGGATGGTCAGCCGTGGGCGGGGGAGGGGCGCTGCAAAGCAGGGCCAGCACCAGGAGGAAGGAGAGCGTGGAATAGAGCTCTGACATAAATCTGCAGGTCGCCCGCACACAGGGGTGGGGAAGGGGGAGAGGCCGGAGCAAGCTGAGCCACGTGGCCGGTGAAGGGTGAACATTCCCGGCCGAGAGAGATGCCTAGCAAGGACAGGCGATGCTTTGCATCATTTCTCTCTGTGCTTTAACCACACCCTGCACCTCTCAGGCTTTCAGCAGAAGGCTCCTTTCTAGGCGCAAAGACCTCATGTTAGAGATCGTTCTGGAGAAAGGATGGAGGGGAACAGCATCCCATGTGGGGAGCCACGGAATGGTAGAGGGCCCTGGGCCGGGGCTGGGCGTCAGAGTGGAGGGGGCTACAGCGTGCCCCCAACCCTGCGGCAGGCACCAGGACCCCTTTCTGCCCAGAGGCAGAGAAAGGAGACCCTTTGAAGTATTATAGTGGGTGCTACTGGCAGAGATGCAGGATCCTTCCTGGCACCTGCATCTCTGCCAGCAACACCCACTCTAATACTGTGGAATGTGCTGGAAAGGCTGACACATCCAGGCTGCTTTGGGCTGCATACGTGTTTAAACAATTGGTCCTGTGCAGATCCTGTGTTATTCAGGGCTTGATCGATAAAGGATAATTCTCTTATTTCAGTGAGAAATTTATTGCAATTAGGGTACGAGATCCTAGAGACCAAGAAAGGTACTCAGAAATGTAAAAGATACAGGTCGCAACATTTCAGGCATTTACGGTAGTGAGAAGACAGACAATCCTTTTATACCCAGCTTAGCAAACCCCTCGCCGTTCAGAGTGCTGGCCAACAGAGGTGTCGGCGGTTCTACCTGGGCGTTCGTGACCGTGGGGAAATAGGGTGTCCTGCTCGTGTGTGCACGTCCCTGTTTTCCATGCAGGGTGACATGTTGCCTTACTTGCTTGTTATCATGACTTCGTGACACCATTATCACTATCTGCACTTTATAGGTGAAGAAAATCTAAGAAATTTGCCCAAGAGGAAGTAGCGGTAAGGCCCTATCGAAGATCCATGTTCCTTGCTTTTCTGGCCCTGGGATTGTCCCCAAATCATTCTTTGCCCCGAATGCTTATTTTTGCATGTAGAAAGACCACTTGATATGGTAATTATCTATTTAGATATAACACTAACCAAATTTACTTCCAAATTTGTCGGCTGTGCCGTCGACGTCCACCAAGCATCAGAAGCCCAGCCATCCGCTGGCAGCGACAGGTGGTGCCCACATAACACTGGCTGGCGACAGAGGCAGAGTTGTCTCTGGCCGTGGCTGCCAGGAAGCTATTTTAGCGACATTGATGTGTTTGGCTTGGTAACTTCATTAGGCTTCGCTTTAAATGTCTGCCTTCAATAGGAACTTTCCAACGTGCAAATTCATGTGGTCAATATATTGAAAACTTCATAGAAAAATGCCAGCAATAATTGTCTGTAATTGATTAACTTATGAAGTGGCAGCTAAGAAAGCTTTTATCTCCCTGAGGAATAAGATGATCCGCAGGCTTTTAAGTTTATTCCCAGTTTTAAGGGACGACAATAGATGACATCAGTCAATAAATAGTAGAGTCGAGAAAAGTCTACTTTCAGTTATAAATCAGCTTTCTGAATTGAGTATTTACAGAAATTATATAGACACGGGAATTAAAATGCCTGTACACTAATCTTTTAGAAATCCTTCATATATATAAATCATTTATATGTATATACACATGTTCACACATAGTAACAGAGTAATGGAAGTGTGTGTGTGTGTGTGTGTGTGTGCATACACAGAGAGGATTATTATACCAGATTTAAGACTATCTTCAAAACCTTCTCAAACAGGTTACTATTATTCTATTTTTAAAGTCTCAGAAATGCCATTTCTCTCTATTTTCCTGGTATAAGAAAGTGAATAAACATGATTCTAGCAAGTGCATTACGTCTACGATGATTTTAAAGTGACTTAACATCTCACTATTATTTTCAGAAAGGGGCGTGATTCTCTTTCCAGTTTGTAATTTAGAAAGAAATAGCCCTAACGAAGGCTGACAGCATCCTACGAATCTTGACAGTGACGAACATGATGGGAATAGGAATAAGCACAGCCAGCTCCTGTCTTTGCCATGAAGTCACCGTGTCACCTGAGGGCAGCCCGCGGCCTCCTCAGGTCCCCTCCTCATGACACGCGTCCACTCGAGGGCGGTCGTCCTGCTGACCTCGGGGCTGCCCTCCCCTCCGCCCCTGCTCATCTGAGAGCCCCTCTCCCCATCCCTGCTGTAGACGCGAACATGCTGATGCTGCCGTGTGACTTTACGTCCCCAAAACTCATCCGACCTGTCGTCTGGCACTGGCACGCACAGGCCCAGCCCGTGGTTCTGCTGCTCTGCTCCTTAGTCTCCTGCCTGTTTTTGCTCAAAACCGTCGAACTGCGTAGCACCAGCTGGTCTCTCCGGAGCGGCCACGGCTAAGCCATCGCGGGAAATGCCGTGTCGCTCACTCCTCTCTTCACCTTGTGAAGCAGTTGACACCCTTCGTTTTGTCGTGAAGCCACAGCTTAGAATCTCCAGTCGCATCAGTCCAGCATGGCCACAGATACGAGCAGCTCTGCACCGAGGGACACGACAAGCTGGGGCTCTCAACACCTTCGTCCAGGGAATCTCAGCTTTTATACTTTCCCTTCTGAAGTTACAAGTGACCGTTGGATGCAAGTTGTAACCTGGAGCTCAACAGACGTCCTGACTCGGAGTAGCACACGGTCACCTCGGACGCCAGCCTCTAACCCGCGAGACTGCTTCTGAGTGTGCCG
>NW_011889045.1:321124-323600 GCF_000151845.1 Pteropus vampyrus
CTGTGTCAAGCCAAGGGGGCGACGTGGAGACGGGACCGCGGGGGGCGAGGCCGCGGATCTGAGCAGCCGGCCCGGACCCCGCCTGGAGTCACCGCTGAGTCCTGCCCCGCCGCCCGCCCTGGGCCGTCTCCGAGGCTTTCATTTTGTGAACTGGAATGTGCCTCCAAAGGGGCGGGAGGCTGGGCAGCGAGACGAAAATGCCATGAACCGTTCTCTTCTAGTCGATAGGAGGAACACGCCAGCCTCAGATGCGAAGCCGAGACAGCGAAAAAGCACATCGCTCGTAAGCCCCGTCTCACAATGAGTGTTTCTATCGGTGTGACATCGGGCGCTTTGCCGATAGAGACAAAAGTGGACTTTTTCACACCCTCGGCTGCATCATGTAATAAAACACGTTCAAAATAACGGGAGGGGGTTCAAGCTGGTTTCTAGCCAAGACAGTGCGACTTTATCAAGTCACAGCGAAACAAGCTTCTGAGTCCGCTGCACCCGTGTCACCCAGGTCTCCCCACGGAATTGTGTCTTAAGAGCTACCAACGGTATCACAAAGGCTGTGAATTAAAGGCGGGCTTTTAAAATAGGGCAGAAATAAAAAGGGGGGTGGTCTGTAACCCTCTATGTCCCCAGTAACTGCAGGGACGAGCCGTGCGGGGACGAGCTGGCGAGGGCCGTGGCCCCTCGGTGCCCCGGGATTGTGCGTTGAGCCACCGCGGTCCGCTGAGATTTATCCGAGGAGCCTAGCGGAGGGGCCAGGGACCGACGGCCGGGTCCTCAGACGAGCTCCGGAGACAGCCGCCCCCACGGAGCTGGACCCGGGCGGACTCCGATTCATCAGAGCATGGCGATCGCGTGACCCCGACGCTGAGACTCACACCCCCAGACGCAGGTCCACGAGGGGCGGGGGCCGGTGGGGAGGGCAGAGGGGGGCCTGGCTTCGTGTCTGCCCTCGAGCCCCGTGGCGTCCATGAGGTGACAGCCAAACCTTCGTTTTTAACAGCTTTCTCATTGAGTCGGAAGTTGCTGGGCACAGCAAAGGCCCCTCTTTCGCGGCGAAGGCTCCGGTGGCTTTGCAAGGTTCACGCGGTCCATTCGGGGCGAAACGGGGTGACCGCGAAGCTGGGAGGCAGGCGGGAGGTGCAGAAACCTCCGAACAGCGCCGTGCCCGCCTCCTGACGGAAGACGGGACCGGTGTCGGCGCTGGCCCGGCTCCTGGGCATCGGCGACCGAGGAAGGCGCTGCAGAGAATATTCTCCTCCCTCCCCGGAGAATGAGGTGGTGGGCGCGGCACCCACGGGCCTCGGGCGGCGTGGGGCAGGCCAGTGAGAGCGTCGCTCCATGTCCAGGAGGCTTTCTGCCTTGGTCCCCTCGCCTCATCCAGATTCCCCATCTGTCCTGTGTGTGATCAGAAAGCGCGGTCACTCGGTCACGGCTCCATCGCCGCGTCCCAAACCGGTCACGTGTGGGAGGGAAGCAGCGGGGAACAGAGGCTGCGTGAGCTCCAGCGACGCCAGGCGACACCTGCAGGCGACTCAGGAGGCCGCTCTGTCCGTCCCGTGCGCCAAGGGCACCTGTCCATCTCCGTGCAGGTCGCGGTGGGGCCGGATGACCACGTCAAGCCGCAGGCAGGAAGCAGAGCCGGTGTGGCACCTTGGGAGGGCACCACAGGTGCCAACGGCCGGTGCTGAGGACAATCTCGGAGGACACCGGGGCCAGTGTGTTTCTTCCCACACAGAGTGGAGTGACCTGGCAAGGATGGTGGAATTTTACCTGTGAGAGCAACTTGCAGCTGCCGGGCCCGCTGTGGCTTCTTCTGAGACGGTATTAATTCGGGGGGTGGCCAGATCCCGAGGGGCATGCTGTGCCCAATGGGGACTTGGAGGCTGGGGCAGGGGCCGACCAACGATGGCCGGCGGGCCACAGGCCACCGCCTGCCCCTCGCCAACAAGGGAGACTGGTTCTACATGTTTAAATGGTTGCAAAACCATCAGAAGCAGAACAGTGTTTTGTGACACGTGAATCTGTGAGATGTGAGTGTCGCAGTCCCTAAGTAAAGTTCAGTCGGAGCTCATCACGGTCCCCCGCGCACGCTGTCTGTGCCTGCACGCCCGCCACCACTGCGAGCCGAGCGGCGAGGCCGGACGCTTGGGACCCGTGTGGGCCTTGGCCGGAAAAGCTTGCTGAGGGCTCCCGACCACAGCGCCCACGCGGAGGTCCCGTTCTGTGCTGTCTGTTTGCGTCTTCGCTTTTCCAAGGTGGAGGTTTGGGGAGGAGGCAGCTGAGGAGACAGGCCTGCAGCGGCCCTGGCTGCCTGCGTCGCTGACCTGTCCTATTCTAGTCCCCGAAGTTGCTGAGACCCCTGCGGGGGGTCCTCCCCCCACAGCTCAGAGGCAGGACCAGGGCCCACGCTCCTGACCAAGCATCCCCAAGGGCCCAGTACTGACCTGTGACCTTGGCTTGACCAGTCCTCCATCAGGCT
>NW_011889045.1:324315-327920 GCF_000151845.1 Pteropus vampyrus
CCTTTCCTCTTCCTGTTCTTCACTCAGAGAGGATGACAGGGACAGTGTTGCTGGTGGCCGTGGGGACCAAGGAGCGGCGGTGGCAACAATGACTGTCTACACTGAGACAGCCCCTGGCCTGTAGGTTCCCACTGGACCGCCCCCTCAGTCCTCATGAAAACCAGGCAGAGACCGGCATCACTCCCACCTTGGTCTCATCGCAGCCATGCGAAGACCAGCATCACCCTCGCCTTACAGAAGAAGAGGCTGGGGTTCGGGGAGCTGGGATCTACCTGAGGTCATTGCAGACTCAGTCGAGTTTGGAGTCCGGCCCTCAGCCCTCCCTGGACCTCTTCCCATAGCTGGAGGGAGCGCGGTCACTGAACACGTGGCTCTTTGCACACCTGTGTGTTGCTGTGTGGGCCTCGAGAGCTCCGACCGTGGGCCGGCGTGTAGTGGCACCTAGTGTGCGCCCGAACCATTTAAAAGTTAAGTCAATGTCCATTATTTCTATTCTGAGAGAGAAACTATTTCTTAGGTAGCTAACTTTTGAACTCTCGAGATTATGATTTAATTAAAACTAAGTTTTAAGAAAAATTTGTATCACCGATTTAGGAAAAAAAAAAAAAAGTTTTTCCAGAGTCAAATTTCATCACAAGTAACAGGAAATATTCTGAGATTTGGGATGCAGTGAATTTAGAAAACACCCCATCAAAAAACAGACAAGTGAAATGGTAATTAAAATCCTGGCCTTTAAAAAAAAAATGGAACCAACTTTGAAAATGTTAGGTTATGTTAACCTAAATATACAAAACTGTTGAAATTCAGGAAAAGAGTTTAGAAGGAAGAATCTTTTGTAAAGGAAAATAAGTGATAGCCAGGTGTCTTCACGGGGGTCAAATCATTAATTGGAAATAAGAAAAACATTTTGCTTGTGCAAGACCAAATACCACTTTTTGACAGATTTAAGTATGCATGTTTCTCATTTTGCATGAGGGTCGAGTGAGCATTTCCACGTTATGGATATTTCAGTTGAGTTTTAGTCGGCATGAAATTGCTGTGTGTAGGTAGCAGATGCACAGATCCATGCATCCCCGGGCCCATTCACTCGATCGCTTGACCTTCCCTTTACGGGGAGTTGAGATTATTTTCTACAGCGTGACATCGACTTAAATCGGTCTCGTTTTAATAAAGGTATTGCTTTACCACTGCTGCGGAGTAGTCGAAACATTGTGAAGGAATGAGCAGAGCCTCTAGTTTCAAATACTGTGCTGAGTGGTGGTTCTAAAGGGCAAATATTGCACTTATTTTCTACTGAAGAGACGGTACGTTACTTGCTGTTACTGCATAAATCATGAGATGTATTTATAAGATATCAGAAACCATTCTGGGCAAACATCAAGACAATTAATTTGCCATTCCTTAGAAAGCATCGCTCATTTGTATTTCTTCATCCCATTTATGCTAAAACACAGCCCAGCTTGAAAACTGAGTATTCCCAGGTTCCAGGGTCTTGTCCACATGTGGAAAATAATCTTTCGAAACACATAAGAAAAGTCGAGGCTGGAGAATGCCAGCGATGCGATCCTGGACATGTCTCATTTCATTCCACCGACAGCCCTCCGAGCCGGGCCCCATCAACACCTACAGTTACAATGAGCCTTAGAAACATCCCATAACTTTCCCAGAGCACATAACTGATAAGAGACAGAATTAAGACCTCATTTCAGGTCTCTTTGGCTGTAAAACTGTAGGCTTGTTGCCAGAGAGTTGGAAGCAATCTTAGAGGTAACCTCGTCTTTCCTCCTTAATTTCAGAGACGAGGAAATTGAATCCTATACAACGTTAAAGAGCTTGCTCAAGGTCACACAGCCCCCTAGAAGTAAAGGTAAAGGACGAAATTCAAGCCGAGTAACGAGCAGCAGTGTGTCTTCCTGCCCCGCATGGACCGATTAACCGGTCCATCACCAGGTGGTACCTTCTCGAAGACACCTAACTTTACAATGTCAACAAGCTTAACGTGTTCTTTCCAACTGAAGCCACAGAGATAAAAATTATTACGATTTAGCAGGTACGATCCATCGATCCATCCATCGTGTACTATAAAGAGAACACTGCTGAAATAATTGTTGTCAAGCAATCAAATTAGTTCTGAGCTGCGTCAAAGAGAGAAGTCTTATTTGTTTTTACCTATTTTTTATTAGACGTATCACTGCATTTTTTTTTTCTATAGAATTTAATCCTTTCACCTTCATTTTACAAGACTTCGCAATGGTTCACCAAGTCGAGGCTTCTTCAGTTTGTATTCTTGGCACTTCAATATTCAGTAATGAAGGCACCGGACGTGCCTCTAAGAGTTATTTCTTTATGGCAGCATTGTGCATTGTGAGTACCCATCATATAGCTGCATACGACTTTGCTCAACTAAGCAATTTTCTTTAATGTCAACCTTGATGAAGAAGTAAGCATTAAGGCAACATTTAAACACTAAAGTAATACATGGTTAAATGAATCTGAATAAACTAAGCCAGTGAACACATCATAATTAGTTTCAGTGCCTGCTTTGAGAAAATTTTCTCTCCCAAATTCCATGTGTTTTTTAATTGTTACTTTACCAGTATTCATCTAAGAAACATCCCACAATTAACTGTAGATCTTCCAATAATAAAGTTTGCTAAATAAAACTCAACGGAGTTTAATGGATGTGCATTACTACAAAAGAAATTTTGCTTCTTATTTTTCTTAAGTAAATTTTGATCTGCAAATGTTTTTACTGCTATCTTAGAGGTCAGTCTTTGAGAATGTAGTATAATTAATAAGATGCTAATAAATAAAATTAGAGGTGAATTCAAGACATAAAAAAAATTTTAAACCAGTATGATAGTTTGGATTCTCAAAAATCTAACCAAATTGCCACGAGAGGCTAAAAGGGGTCAAATGTATAGTGACAGAAAGAGACTAGACTTTGAGTGGTGAGCATGTGATGGAGTAACAGATGTCATAGAGTTGTACACCTGAAATTTATACAATGTTATTAACCAATGCTACCTCGATAAATTTTATAATATATATAAAACAAAGCAAAAAATAAAATAAGTAAACTAAAAATGACATTTTAAAAATTTCATTATACCATACGTGACATGGTAAATTTTAAATATTAAAAATTATTACGTGGCTTTAAGGAATTAATACAGCATTTACAAAAATGTTAGGAAATAATCCAAATATTTGATGCTGAGAACGATTAGAAAAACAAAAGTTTGGAGCAGAGTGCATTTTCATTAATTCATAAAATGATAAGGATAAAATAAAAAGGATAGAGATAGAACATCCAAAAACATATTCACAGAATCGGTGGCGTCTCCAATCGCACGTGGCGGGCAGAGAGCTCGCACCTGCTCGGGTGGGCGATGCCTGATAACCTGAGGGTGGCGTGTGGCCCCCGAGTATTTCGTTTTTTTCTATTTTGTAACATAGCGCAAAGTCTATATTCTCAGTAGTTCTATAGCGAAAGCCCTTTAACGGAAGGACCTCGAATACAAGGCTGGCTTCGAATAAGTTCCAGAGCAAGAGGATGATGACAGGCCAATCGGAACGCCCAAGAGAAGATGCAGCTCGGCGGG
>NW_011889045.1:329046-333877 GCF_000151845.1 Pteropus vampyrus
CAAGGCTGGCTTCGAATAAGTTCCAGAGCAAGAGGATGATGACAGGCCAATCGGAACGCCCAAGAGAAGATGCAGCTCGGCGGGTCCACGATGTCAGCATCGCGGGTGCCGGACCAACGGCCTCGCCAGGGTACACCTCCCGCGACTTTTTAAAATGAAGTTATAAATCCCATCTCCAAATAACAACAACAACAACAATGTCCTCCCATGTCACTTCCTGCTCAGGCGAGGTTCCATTTCTCTTCGTTTTCAAACACCAAAACCCTAACCGTCCTCCTCGTTTTCTCTTAAAGCACCTGCTCGTGGCTCTGCCTCTCCTCACCACGTCACGGCAGCTCTGGCCAGGTGACCGAGAATGTCAGCATCATTTATCCAGAGGTCAGTTTCCATCCTTAGTCCGTTTGTCCTAGCCTTTCACAAAGCCCTCCAGCTTCTCCCACGGGGCTTCTCTTGCCTAAGTCACCAAAACCTCTTCGTTGGTCAAAGCAAAGGAGCTGTCCTCACCTGCTTCTGTCTGCGCTAGATGCCACCTCGGCCTCTCCCCTGAACCTCGCTCTGACCCTGGCGTAACTCCGCGCAATTTGCATTTCAATTACATGAAGGGAAATAAGTTCTCTCTTGATTCAAGCAGTTCAGTATATCCAGACAAATTACGACAAACAGAATTCAAGTGCCACCTGAGAAAATAATATTCTCTAAAGCTTGAATTTAAGATGTTAAAATGCATCGCTTCTTTTAAAGACCCTTGGGCCCCTCCTATCCTTGTGAGGGGTGGGTAGGAGGAACGTTATTACGTAGATATGAGCTCCAGGATCTCAGTGAGGAAGAACAGGGTCAGCCCACGGCAGTCTCAAGGTCCCATTCTCAAACTGTTCCTACAAATGCAAACTCTTGGTGGAAAATATTTGTTTTAACACATACATTTGAGAGAAGGGGAACAAGGAAGAGGAGTTCCCGTTGAGGCAAAAGTAAATTCATCCCTCTATATTTTTTTCAAACTGATGCGTTCTAGGGAGAGGAAGCCAGGAAAGACAGAGATTTAAGTGAATCTGTTTTAGCGTGACTTACGGATTTGTCATAGTCTTTTCTTGTTTGTATCGGCAGCTCGAATTCCTCCAGCATGTTTATATTTTTTTTCCCCAAAGTGCATTCATATCACTTTTCTCATCCATATATTTCAATGTCTTCTTACGCTATTTTGGGCAAATGTCATGGTGCCAGAGCTGTAGCTGAGGACCTGAGATTTCGAGTTCATACTCTGTGGTACGGCACAAGCCCCCTTCAGACTCTGGGTACCACCCCCCTCTCGTCTCCTCTCTTACGACCCTCCCACTTCGCTCACCAGACTCCAACATCCCACTTGCTCATCCGCACACAGAACCAACGTTTCCACTTTCCTTCCGCCACGGTCAAGTGCCCGTCATTCCCAGACCCAATCTTCCCTCTCTGTGCCACCCACAGTGGCTTCCCCCATGCAGATTTCCTAGCTCGTTCGCTCACCGGCATTTACGGGGTGTGGACTCTGCGCCTGGCTCTTTGACAGGGGTGGCTGTTATAATAGGGAAAACGCAAATTTCTTGCCCTTCCTAAACCTGTCTTCTCTCCAGAGTCTCACGGCAGACAATATAATGATTCCACCCCACTACAAACTTTCTCATTCGCATTATAATCATTTATGCATGACTTCTCCCCACTTATGAATTCGGGGATCAACAAACTGATCTATGTAGGATGAATCTACACACCCCGCAGCGAATTTGCAGGCACACGCCAGATGTTCAATAAATATTGGATATGGAGTAATATATTGTCAATAATTACATAACTTTAAAGAAAATTCTCACTACGTGACACTAAACCAAACCCAAAGTTGTCTTTCCTTTCCTATGCAGATAAATTGGTAGAATATTTATAGCCAAATTTGTTTGTTTAGCCTGATAATTATGTGCTGAGCTTCTGAAATTTCCATTTCTTCATTTTATCCTTTTTTTTTTTTTTTTGGCTCACGATCCAATTTGCTTGAGTAACTTCATTCATAAGACAAATCAACTAAATCTCAATTTAATAAAAAATGCCCATTATGTGTGATTCTCTCATTACTGACATCAATACTTGAATGCAATTGTCTGCATGCTTTTACATAAATTATGCTCCATGTAATACACTGGATTTTGTGTACTTTTCTGCATAATATAATAATCAGCACCCTTCATTTGAATGCCTTAGTTTAATACTACCGAAGAAATAGATAATTTTTTTTTTTTTTCAAATCAAAGGAAAAGCAATGTGTACTGCTTAAAATTCCTCCTCTCAGGAGCTGGCTTATCAAGGACAGTTTACCACGCAAACCATTTTAGTAGGTAACTACCTAAGATTTGAAAAGATGAGCATTAAAGATGTGCATGCGCCTTTTAATAAGAAAAACGCTGCTCCATCTAAAATATAACACTGGACCAAGCCGACAGGGCCCATGCAGGCATTGTCCGAAAGAATGTGGCAGGTTCTCTACGGCTGCACTGTGAAATGCAGTAGCTCCTAAGCATAGATGACCATTGAGCATTTGAAAGCTGCCTAATGTGACTAAGAAAAGAAATTTAAAATTTAATTTAAAATAAAATGAGATCTAAATAGTCAATGTATCTAGGGCTTCCATTTTGGACAGCGCCATTGAGCTAACTCAGACTCTAAGTTACGATGTACGCTATCTTATTCATTTGGCAAAAAAAAAAAAAAAGAAAAGTCTTTAGGGTCCACAGCACTCCCCAGCTTTCTTGTGGTTCGGCTACAGAACCTCCATGGTCACGGGCCTCCAGGAGGGCCCCGTGGGTGCCCATCCTCTGCTTTTTGTGACCTTCTATAATCCGTCTCCCTTGACTGTGGGTGGACATGGCCTCACTCCTACCACTTAGAACATGGCCAATCGCGTTCAATATTGGCCTACGAAAGGACCGTGGTCCCATTTCTCTCTTGGATCATTGCCCTGGGAGAAGCCCACAGCCATGACACTATGCGGCCTTTGGAGAGGCACAGGTGGTGAGGGACCGGGGGCTACCGACTGCCATGTGCGAGCTTGGAAGCAGGTCCCATCCCAAAAGATCAGATTGCAGTCCTGGGGACAGGCGAATTGCCAATTCCTAAGGGACTTTGAGCTGAAGGTACTATTATGGGGGGAAAAATCAATGACACTTGTTAAACATGGTGAAGATGACTTTGGGAGGAGATCGGTGGGGGAAAACTATCTTGCTAGGTATGGGAACCGCTGCAATGGGTTCTCGTAGCGAAGAATTCAAATGTGGTTGAATGGCGAATACAGCCTGGGAGGGGGAATTTACAGCCAAGGAGCAGGGCGGGGTCACTGGGTAGAAAATTACTAAAATAACACATCGGAGGAAAGGGGCAAAGGGAGGGGTGTTTTCTGGCTAAACTGACCCAGCAGGAAGCCTATGAAGTCAGCCAGGTGATCAGACCTCTCCTGGGGATGGGGGGGGGGATGAGCAATGAGGAACCTCATCAGGTATCAAAGGTGGGGTTCTGATAAAAATTACTTAGCAGTGTTCTTGCTAAGACAACGTTTTACAGAAAAGTACACAGAGGACCTAGGAGAAGGTTCAGGAGCCTGACTAAAGGTCGATTATACACAGAATCTTTGTCAGCTCTCAGCTATGGCAGGGATCAGCTTCCTGATCCGCGGAAACTACATATTTATTATTCTTGGCCAGTTGCTGAGTTTTAGGGTTGTTGTTATATGGCAATAATTAACTTCCATCTTAATGTGTAGGCACCGCAGTGGAGATACTGACTACTCGGTGTAGGAGATACAGGGTTGCCAGATTCAGCAAGCAAAAATGCAGAGCAACCAAATTTAAATTTCATGTAAAGAACCAATAATTCTTTAGGAGAAATTTGTCCCATGCAATATTTGAGAAACACTTGTACAAACACAAAAATTATTTGCTCTTTATCTGAAATTCAGATTTTAAGTGGACATTCTGTATTGTGTCTGGCAGCCTCAACGAATACTCAGGGCTTGGAGCTGGGCCTCTGCCCTCGAGGTGCCATAACAGGGAGAGAGAGATGCATAAAAGAGATTTAATTGAACGTGGTGAGTACTGACATAGAGGTGAGCTGGGGATGTTATTGGAGCACAGGAGGAGGAATAGAAAGTTGAATCTAGATGAAAACGAATGTCATCCTCTTGGTGTTTATAAGACAGGAGGAAGGTAAAACTGTCACAATATTACATAACAATATGCGGCTGTGTGCCCAAACCTTACTCGGTCCGTTCTTGAAGTTTACAAAAGCCGAATGCCACTTCTTAGAGTCAAAACTGTGTTAATTGTAGAGTGGGGATTCCTAAAATGTCTCAAAGAATTCAGGACTCATCAGACACTGTTTCATTAAAAAAAAAAAAAGGAAACTCAACTGGGCTTAAATTAAACAAATGAAATACAGTCATTCCTGTAGCTGAAGTCAGTGTCACAACTGCCTTCAGCCATGATCTCATCTCGTTTCAGGGTCCTCCCTCCTTCGGAACGCTATTGATCACGGTTTCAAAACGGCAGCTGCGGGTCTAGGCCCGAGGACCCGAGCCTGGCAGAGGTCCCAGCACTGCACGGATGAGACGCACGGTCCTGGCGCGCGCATCCCGCGAGGCCCATCACCGAGGCCCCGCGAGTGCCCCGCGCTCATTGGTTTAGCCCTGGGTCACATGCCCTCTCCTTAACCAATCAGTGTCGGGGGGCGTGGCTGAGCTGGCGCCACGCCTGGGCGTGCGGGTCAACCTACTGGAAGCCGGTGCCGGGAGAACGGAAGGGACCATCGCAAGTGTCCA